>NC_080200.1:29967671-29987671 GCF_030028045.1 Hippopotamus amphibius kiboko | reverse complement strand
AGGAAAACCAGCGCGGGGCCCCACCGCCCCACACCAGGGGGCGGTCCCGCCAACGCCTGGGACGCCGGCCGGCGCCCGCCACCCTCGAGGGCCTCCCCACGACCCGGCCCCGCCGCCGGGGCCTAGCATGCGACGGTTCCCCCCGCGTGCAGCGGAGGAACCCGTCCACCCCTTCGCGCATCCATCTGCGTCGCCTCCACACATCCATCACCACCTCAGCCGACCCCAAGGGCTCACACGTCCTGGGGAAACGCTCCCGAGCCAGGCGGCCCGACCTAGGGCCACACACCGCCGCCGGCTGCGGCTCGAGGCAAGGGCAGGCGCGGCAGGGCTCCCCGTGGCTGCGGGACTGGGGAGCCGGGACCGGGGGGTCCCCCCCTCCGGGCTCGCCAACGGAGGCGACCCCGCACGCACACACGCCACCCCGCGCCTCGGACACCGGCTCGGCTCGGCCCGGCGGGACCCTCCCCCGACTCGGAGGGGGGAGGCGCGGGCCACGGTAGGCAAAGAGCGGCGCTCGGCCCCACCGCGGGACCGGCGCACCCCTCCCGCGGAGGCGAGGGGGTCTACCCACGTGCTCTGGCAGTCGCCACGGTGGCCACTGCACACTTGGGAGGGGCGGCAGCTGGGGGGTTCGGTACCCCAAGGCTCCCTCTCGGATCGCTAGAGAAGGCTTTCTCACCGAGGGCGCGTCATCCCCCACTCAGCGCCTCTCCTTCGGGCCCGCAGAGGCACTTCCGTGAGCCGCCTACACCTCCTCCAGTCGCCTGGAGGGGAGGGGGTCTGCGGTATGGGTAAGCACACGGCCCACGGGAGCGTTCGCGGCCAGGGCCGGGGCACGACCTCGGTAAGGCTTGCTGCCCTCGGGCTCGCCCCTCGGGCCCTCGAGGGGGAGCACGCCCAAGATGCGTGACACAGCCCCCTCTCTCACAGGCCCCGGCCCCCACGATCGCTCCCACGCCCGCGCACAGCCCCCCACGTAGTGGGGACCACACGGGGCGTGCGCTCGGCCAAGCTCAGGCCCCCACGGCACGCCGCTGAGGACCAGCACAACGAGGCGGCCCCTGGCCCCACCGCCGGGGGGAACAGGCGGGCGCACCTCCCTTACCGTCTCGACCCCCCCAAGAGAGAGCCGCTCACGGCACCCGCCACGGTGGCGGAGACCCGAGGGACACGCTGGGAAAGGGGAACAACACCACCGCTCGGCCTCGGGCACCTGAGGGACGACCTGGAGCGCTCCAGGAGCACCACGGAGGGCCAGGCGCGGCACGCTCGCACACCGACGGGGGGCGCGCAGCGTGGCGGCGGGGCGGCCCTCCCCGCCGCGGGGAGGGCCGCTCGCGAGGCGTACGCCAAAGAGGCACAGCGAGAGCGTCTGCTGCGTCCGAGGACCCCGGTCCCCGCCCACGCTGGGAGGCGGGGGCGGGAGACCGCGGGTTCGGGGCCGGAGGCCGCACCCCTGCCTTCCGCACACCCCGGCAGGCGGGGCGGAAGAGAGGCGAGGAGCCCGCGGACAGAACGAGAAGAGCGGTCCCGTCCCCCAGGAACGTCCGTCCCTCGTCTGGCACGGCTTAGGCCCAGCCCAGCGGAGCGTGGCACCACCACATCAATCGGTTGACCCACCCAGCCTAAAGCCACGGCGGGGGAGGCCCGCAGGGGAGGCACGGCGAAGACCCATCACACGGAGGCCCGCTTCCGCCTCGCCGGCGCCCCTTCGTCTCGGGCAAAGAGCAGCCAGCCACCCCAGAACGAGAACGCCTGACACGGGGCACAGAGCCTGTGGGGTGGGGTCGTGCCGGCCACTCACCACCGGGTGCCTGCAGCGGGGGCAGCGCACAGGGTCGAGCACCCGACGCCACCTGGCCCCGCCGCCCTCGGGCTCAGCCAGAGGCCGGAGGCGGCACCGCGGGTCGGGGCAGCCGGACGCGCACGCAAGAGCCGGCGCGCAGGCCCAAGCGGGCAGCTCAAGCGGCAAGGACCGAGCCGGGCGTCAGACAGCCGCCCCCAGCCCGGAGTCCTGCCCGCGTCCGGAGCCCCAGCGTCTATCGGCGACAGACGCAGAAGAACACCGTGTCAGCACCTATCTGGTGGCAAAAAGGCCCCATTTCCGGCGGAAGAAATCATCGCGCCCGACAGCGGGGCCCACCCACGAGGTTCACGGGGGCCCCCGGAACCTCGGTCCGGCCACCTGCCCCCAACACTTCCCCATCCACACTTGCCCCGGAGCGCCCGGGGCCACCTGGTCGACCCGGGGATGGAGGGGTGGCAGAGTGGGCCGGGGACACGGGGGAGAGGGAGCGGGCTGGGGACGCCCTCCCCGGTCCCCCCACGCGGGCAGGCACCGGTCCATCCGAGTCTCCGGGCCAGGACTTGGTTCCAAGAAAGAAACACAGCACCCCTCCGAGCCGCCTCCGATGAGCGGGCCCCATGAGGGACCACGCCCGGGCCCGGGAGCCCCTCCCCGGGCCACCCAGTATGGCTCGCGCCAGTCCCCACCTCCCGGCCCGGACTCGGGGTGGAGAGCGGAGGGGGGAGACAAAGTCGCGTCCGACGACCGGGACCCACGCGGGCACGCTGACAGGCCGGGTGCACCCTCGCCGGCCACCTGCGCGAGCAGGGGCCGGTCCGTCCACGTCTCCGGACCCATCGGGACTTGAACCCATTTCTCCAGGGAGACGCCCGGAGCCCACGGGGCAACGCACCCAGGCCCGGGCCAGCCTCTCCGGGTCACCGCTGGCGGCCCAGGCCGGTCCTCACCTCTGGAGTCCGGCTCGGAAAACCATCGGCCCGAAAGCATCTGACGACCGGGACGCACACGCGTCCACCACCGAGCCCGTGGCGGCCTCCACCGGCCTCAACGCTCGGCCCGAGCCGGTCCCCACCTCCGGAGCGGGACGCGGGGGGCACCGGGAAAGGGAGGTGGGGGGGGTCGGGGAACGAACGCTCCCAAGGGCGGCCCAGGAGAAGGCCGGGCCACCAAGTCCCAGGCGCTCCGGGCGCGGCAGACCCTCTCCTCTCCCACCGCGGCGGCACGACCCGACATGGGTTCCCGCGGCCGGAGGGGCACGGGCGCATGCTGGTCGACCCGGCCAGGCGGCCCCTCAGCCCCGGCTCGGGAGCGCGGCGGCAGTCACAGCCCCATAGATCTGCAGGCCCAATCTCAGGCGACAGCAGGAGGCGCCTACGCCTCGGCGCCACCGGGGCTGCCAGCACCAGCGTCGCCCGCCTCCCGGAACTCTGCTTCGGGCCCGGCGGCTGAGTCACAGCCCTCGACAAGGTCGCCGGAGCTCCGGAGGGAAGGGACAATATAAAAGCGGCCGCCAGGTGGCGCCCGACAACCGGCTCGAACGTCCCCGGGCCGGATCCCGGTCGCCGGCCGGCCACCGAGGACGCCGGAGCGCCGGGCCGCCCAAACGCCCGAGCTCCTCCCGGAGCGGGGCGGGCGTCCCGCGCGGCCCCGAGGGGTCCGCCTCGGAGCTAGCTCCCGGCCCGACACGACACGACACGACACGACACGGCGCGTCCCGATCCCCGGCAGCACACGGGGGCGGGGGTAGCTGGCAAGATGCCGCCGGGAGGCTGCCTGGAAGGGGACGCGATTCCAGGCCATGGGGGGGGGGGCGCGGGGAATTCCACGGAGACGCCCACAGTGCCACAAGCGAGATCCCCAGCTCCCCGGAGGGTGAGAGGGAGGGAGGGAGGGAGGGAGGGAGGGAGGGAGGGAAGGCGGGGACCAGCGAAACGAAACCAGGCAAGCGCTCAGAGAACGACGCAGGAACTCATCCCTTCTGGCACGGGGAAGGGCTTTGGAAAGCTGATACGCAGAGCCCGGAAGCTAGAAACGAAAGTAAACATACACTCTGGCCCCACACAAATGGAAACAAACATCTATTTCCGCACAGACCGCGACAAAGTCCAAAGAGAACACATGGGTGCGTGGGTGGGGAACATGCCCTTGAGGTCAGAACGTGGATTTCAAAATGGACTGACCACAGTCACCGGCGGGCGGGGGCAGGGGGGCGGGGAGCAGCGAGTCAACAGCCATCCACTAAAGAAACCGCGTTCCAGGACATCTACACAATGCAACGTGGTGAGTGTGCGTGCGTGCGTGCGTGCGTGTGTGTGTGTGTGTGTGTGCGCGCGCGCGCGCGCGCGTGCGTGTGAGAGAGAGATTTACAGTAAAGGTTCACAGTGACCTGTCGTCCCACCAAAATCAAACCAAGCCAAACTACCAAAAAGTCAAAGTCAAGCTCTGGGACTGCTGTGGCCCTTCAAGGAGTACGTAAAGGCACACACACATGTACGTGTATGCACACGTGTACACGTACAGACACACACACGTGTACACGTACACACACACACGCATCTGAAAACCTCAAGCATGTCCCATAAGAGGTTCCTGTCCAAAACAGGGCAAGGCCTCATGCAACGCAGCCCCCCCAGAACAAGCAACCCGATGGGGAAAGTGGGCAGGAGGCCTGAACAGAGCAGACCAAGACCAGGCATTTTCATCCACAAGGAAACAAAGCCAGAAAAAACCAACAGAAAACAACGCCCACAAAGGAAACAAAGCAACAAGGACGACGACCCCCACCACTCCAACAGCAACCGCAACACAGTTTTCCACTGTCAACAAAGCAACCAACAGTACCTTTCTTGGGGGGTGGGGGCGGGGACAAAACCAAAAGCCAAAGGAAACCTTTCCCTGAAATACAAGAAACAACTGGGGCTGCCTAGCTGGCGCACTGCTTAAGAATCCGCCCGCCACTGCAGGGGACACGGGTTCGATCCCTGCTCCAGGAAGGTCCCACATGCCGCGGAGCAACGAAGCCCGTGAGGCACAACGACTGAGCCCATGTGCCGCAACTCCTGAAGCCCCCGTGCCTGGAGCCCGTGCTCCGCACCAAGAGAAGCCACTGGCAATGAGGAGCCTGCGCACCACAACGAAGGGGAGCCCCCACTCACCGCAACGGAAAGAAAGCCCGCGCACAGCAAAAAAAGACCCAACGCAGCCCATCAAATACAGAACCATTTTTTTTTTAAATGGAGGGTATGATAGAAAGCGCTGGCATTTCTCTGCACAAGCATACACGGCCAGGCCCAGGATCTGGAATCGCGACAGCAAGTTCCAAACGGCAGAGGAAAGTGGCTCCTGACGGGACACCTATTTTTCACGCTGAGAGAGACCACCACCATGTCATGCTGGAGGACTCAGAGATATCACCTGGCGCCTGACAGAATGGCTCCCCGACAACAGATGACACTACGGAAAACAGCACAGAAGTCCCTGAAAGCACTGCACCAACAACTACCACGTGACCCAGCAACTCCACTACGTGCCCACCGAGGGGGTGAGGGTGACACATACATACACGTGTATGTGTATCCACACCTATCCCTATGTAGCCATAGTTAGGGACATACCGATAGCGCTCTCTGTGTGCATACGTCTCTACCTAGTCACACACAGGCGCGCGCGCGTTTATGACTCAACCCTACCAGGGAATGAGGTCTTGCCATCCACGGAAACATGGAGAGACCCAGAGGGTATTGCGCTACACAAGATACCTCAGGTCGCGAGACTATCATGTCTGTGAAGAACGTACACAGCAATACACACACATGAACACAAAGAAGGAACCGCAAACAGGTTCCTCGACACCTAAAAGGAACAAATGGGGGGTGGCCAGAGGAGGGAGGGAGGGGGGAAGAGGGAGACGAGTGCAATAGGTGAGGGAGAGGAAGCGGTGCCCACTTCTAGTTATGAAATAAACAACTCACTCGCAGGATGTCATGTACAGCAGGCGGAATAGAGTCCATCCTACTGTCATGACATCGAATGGTGACAGACAGTAACGAGACTTATCACGGAGATCCCTGGGCCATGTGTAAACATAGCCACTCGCTAGGGTATACACCTGAAAACCAATATACTCTTGTCAGTCTGTTAGACTTCCATTTTAAAAGGGCGGGGGGAGGAGGGAGGGAGGGGGGAGGGGGGCAGAGAAAGGAGCAAGAGGAAGAGGAGGGTGGTGGGGGAGGAGGAGGAGGGGGGGGAGGAGGAGGAGGAGGAGGAGGAGGAGGAGGAGGAGGAGGAGGAGGAGGAGGAGGAAAAAGATGGCTTGCCTTGAAGAAATCAACAAAAGGAAAGAGCGAGAGAGACAGAGACAGAGGCAGAGAGAGACGCGAAATCAAGAGTGGACACTCAGGTGACTGCAAGAGTTAAGGGAGATTAAGACAAGAAACAAACTCCCAACAGTAGTTTGGTAAGTCCAAAATCAAGATTTGGATATCATGCTGGCATCAAGCACCAACCCTTCTAAATGGACACAAAGACACACAGGCCTCCCTCACTTGGGGCGGGGGGGGTCGTCAGGACCAGGAAATGACCATGCAAGCGGAAGCTGGAAAAGGCAACCTTGTTCATCCACGGCGGAAACATACCATGGTCCCACAGCATTCAAAACATTGTATCAAAACATGTACAAACGGCTCTTCCTCACTCCCAATGAAAACTGCAGAGAACGTCCAAAACAGCCAACGTGTGATTTGCTTAGCAGATTGTCATGGAGAGCCTCGACCAGAAAGCATCGCTTTCGGTTTGTAACATCATAGGAACAGCAGTCTCAACAGCGCTTGCCTTCTTGGCGCAGTATCATTTCTACGCCTGGATACACAGTCCTACTTTGGGGTGGGGGGGTGGGGGTGAGGGAGCCCTGCCAGCAGTTCCTATTTTTCAAAGCAGACCTCTTCCCCCTCCCCCCAACCACCACCACCATTTTTCTTATTTTTTTTCTCTTTCCTCTGGTCTCAGGTTCTGCCCAATCCAGTCCACTGGCCTCCATCCCAGGCCACTGTGGGCTGTGTGTACAGATTTGCAAGATGAAGACAGTTCTCCCCAGAGAACCGGGCAGCCGCCCGGCTGAGATCTAAAAACCGATCTGCTCATGCAGTTCCACTTTTTCTTTTTCTCTTTTAAATGGGCTTCTTTCTGTCAAGGAGAAGATTTCCAAATCAAAAGGAGACCGAAAGATTTCTAGGTTCCACAGCTTCAGGATTCCATGGATCGGGGGTGTCAAAAAGTCTGCGCAGGGCCTTCAGTAAAGGCCGTCTTTCTCAGCGCACACAAGTCAACCCGAGACCAAGGCAACCTGAGGGCAAAACCCCTCGCTTGATTTCATTTCTCCCATTAGGCCCCGAACATCAGAGCGCGTGTGACAGAGAGAGAGAGACAGAGAGAGACAGAGACAGAGACAGAGACAGAGACAGAGACAGAGACAGAGAGACAGAGAGAGAGAGAGAGAGAGAGAGAGAGAGAGAGAGAGAAACCCCACAAAAGAGAAACAAACGAAAACCCCAGCAAAGGTTCCATACATTGTTCGCCAGGATTGGAAGTGATGACGTCGTTGCGGGGGAGGGGGAGAATTATGCGGAGGGCACTTGCAAACCTCGCGGTTGCAGCCAGCAGGTGCTGACAGATACGTTTTTGAAACCGGCTGGCGGCGCCCTTGAGCTTCCTACGGTTCTGACCATACCCGTTCTCAGGGAGGTGGCTGTGGAGCCCAGGATAGGCCACGCCAAAATGCACCTCCGTGGCACAGTGATCATTTGGCGTGACGGTGACCTCAAGCAGGCGGCCAACACAAGAGGGACCCTCGGGCTCTTCTTTGTGTCTCCCTGAAAGCGAGACATCCATCTCTCTCGCGGGTGAAAGGCGCACTCCCTGCATCTGCACCTGGAGTTAGGAGGACGCTCCGATCCCCAAAGTAGGGAATTCATTGGGGCCGAGAAGCCTAGGGAGACAGACACTGTGACTTCTTTCAGGGACCCCCCCCAAGCCCAAACTCTGTTTAGATTCTTCCTTCCCTCAGGGCGCACCCGAAAGCTAAGTCTCTCGGTCTGATCCCTGTCTCACACATGTACTGTCCCTTGGTCTACACAGTCGAAAAGCTGCCCGCCTCAGCCACTTCTCACGGCTAGAAGGTAAAACAACAACAACAACAACAAACGAACACGTGTTCCCGCTCCCGCTTCCTCTATCCGCCTTGAGTCCATGTTAGGATGAGTCCAGCCACGAGGACTCAAGAGGGGCAGAGGGGGAGATTTCCCCCTCCCCCAAACAGGAAGGGGTCTGGAACTCTCTTCCCAGTGGCCACCCAGCTCAACTCTGGGTGCCTGAACCCTAGTTTGCCTCCTTTCGAGTTTTAAATGCTCTTCCCTGGGTTAGAATCACAAGGAGAGATGCTCACGCATGTATGTCTTCCAAGTTTTACGTGACATGGGGCAGCCCTCCTAAGAAAGCAAAGAAAGACTCAGAGAAGTGGCAACACCTACAATCTCTTCGGTTCTGCTGAGGAGAGGGAGGAAATCTGGGAAAGTAACTATACTATGGCCCGGGCTGGCGGGCGCCGGGGTGGGGGGGGTGTTAAGGGAGCTAAAGGAGGATGAGATTTCTTAGAAACTCATTCTTAGGCACAGAAACATTGGATGGATGCGGGACCCCACCTCTTCTTTTCCCTTGTGTTGGGAAGATCATTTGGCTCCTGCCAGCTGGGGTTTCATGCCCCCACGAATCATCAGGCGAGTGCTCCGGAGAAAAGAGCGAGAGCACAGGTCAGGAGAACATGGAGAAGATGGCTGCCGGATGCCCGGGGCCACACGGATGTCTTCGGGGGCACAGGCACGTCCACGATCTGTGGACCATGTCTACGGCAGATTGGGTGTGTAGGTCATTTTGAACAGGCTCCCATCCACCTGCCCTCATTGGGGTCCTGTCTCCAGCTCCCCTGAGCGGTGCCGTCACGGCCAGGTGAAGACAGGGCTCCTCCAGGGGCGGGCCCGTGCCAGAGAAAGGGAGACGGCAGTGAAGTCCTCGAGCTTCGGGTACTTCTACCAGAGTGACTCTCCTTCATCAAGTCCCCGGCAGGTGGAGGGACACGTCTTTCTGACACGGTGGGGCCAGGGGAGGCTTAGAAAAAGGCTTCTGACAACCGCACCATCAAGTATGAGCTCTCCGTTTCCTTGACGGAAGAGTCCCCCACTCTCCCAAGTGGTAGAGCTAGGAACGGGCCCCTCGGGTCCCATCTTACACGTGAGAATGACATGCTGACTTTACCCCTCTTCAAGGCGGAGTTTGTAAAAGGTCAGCCCTGGAGGAAGGACCCAGCTTGTCAGTCCTCTCATGCTATCATCCAAGCCGAGGAGAGCCGTGCCAGGCCTCCACGGAAGGAATACGGCGGTCGGCTGCCTTTGGAGAAGATGGCTCTGTGAGCAGCAGCGTGGAAACCAACCGAGAAGCAGGGGCCACTCTAGAGGCCAGCAGGGTCCTTAGGGGCCCAGCCAGGCCAGGCCAGGCCAGGATGGAGAGAGGGGATGGAGCCGGACCTTTGAGGCCCTAGCCTCCACAGCACCTGGGATTCTGCTGGGATTCTTGAGAAACTCGCTCCACATTCTAGAAGGGCCTGCGTGTCACAAAGATACGAAGCCATACTTTCCTTAAAGAGCACCTGCCCTCAGGAAGTGGCACTCAGCACGCTCGCTGGTGATGGGCCAGACACACCCATAGACACTCAGGTTCCAGGGAAAAGCTTTGCTCAGCTCTTTCTCCCCTTGCGTCCTCAAAACACAAAGCCATCGCTTCCGGATACCAGGGAAGCTCTCAGGTAGGTTTGTGCTGGGGCGGGCGCCAACTAGAACTGTGAAGAGGGGAGATCGGAGCCGCAGAAGCTCTGGGGCCCCGAGGAAAGACGCCGCCGCCGATCCACCTCTCGCACCTTCCTCTCAGCGGGAGGGCCAGGGACTCTCCCCCCGCACAGGATCCTGGCCACACACGAGGGAGGGCCCACACCCACTGTCCTGCTCCTCTTTGCCTGGGGTGGGTTCAGAGACACTGGACTCGGCTCATCCCTCTCCACAGCGGCGCGTCCCTCTCCACAGCCGTGCACGGCAGGCAGCAGAGCAGAAGAACAAGAGCTGGCATCGTCCACCGTTCCCAGAGCTGCTCCATTCCCGTCCACGCGCATCCGGATGGGGCGCACAGACAGGGCGCCCGTCCTGAGGTCACCGTGTCGCTCCAGGTGCGGACTCCCGAGATGGTGACATCTCGGTCGAGGAGACCGTCCCCTGTGAGACCACAGGCTTGGCAGTATTGCCGAGAGCATGCTTCGTGGGCCATCTGCAATTCCATGTCACCGGAAACATACCGTGTCAAACTTGTGCTCGGCCTCCAAGTCAAAGGGCTGCCTGAGGACTTTGACCGACAATTCCAGTTGCTCCTGGCCTAAGAGACACAACTTCTCCCAAGAAAACAAACCGTAACACAATGTAAAGTCTGACCTACCTCCAGACGCGTGTTTGACGTGGCACGGCCATGTCCGGAGGCTCATGTGACTTCCATGCGGGGGCAGCCTGGGAACCGCCTTTCTGAGTCTCCCCCTCCCCGTGCGACCCCAGGGTAGGGCTGGTGCGAAGAGAACGCTGGATGGGATGTAGGCATTGGAAGTGAAGCCACAGCCAAGGCTCTCTGCAGGCTGTCGCCATCCCACACGGTGACAGGTGGGCACAGAGGTGCAGGGTGGAAGGCTGTCCATCCACACATACACACACACACACACACACACCCACCCACCCCCGCCGCCCTGCGTCTGGCTAGTGTTCCCAGCTGGTGCCCCCTGGACGACAGTGGCCCAGGCCACTCCTGGCTGCCTGGCCGCAGATCCACCGAGGGACAGCTGTGCCTTCCCCCGAGTCTCTCCATGTCTCCCCTGTGGCCCCGCACATCGGTGGCTACCTTTCCCTGTGGGCGCTGACAGCTCCATCGGCACTGCCACCTCCGCCACTGCCACCGGGCACTCAGAGGACTGAGAGCCACAGCCTTCCCTCCCCTCCCCTCCTCCGCAGCCCAGCCCAGCCCTGCCCTGCCCAGCTGCTCCCAGGCCTCTGGAAGGTCCAGTTCCTAGAACGAGGTCTTCATTCCTGTGACTCCCACGGTGTCTCTGCTTCCATGACACAGACCGGCTATGTTGTCCCGACAGTAGGACACACACAGAAACCCTGTGTGAAAATCATGAGGCTGACAGCATCATTCGTCATCTGAGACAGAAAATCAATACAGATATCGTATTAAATACACATAATTATACGTAGGGGTGTGTGTGTGTGTGTGTGTGTGTGTGTGTCTGTCTGTCTGTCTGTCTGTCTGTCTGTCTGTCTGTCTGTATCTCACTGCAGTATTCACACAAGCATTGCCAGCCAAGCAGAACCTCAGGTCTCTGTGATAATTGTCCCTGGGGATGTTCTGCCGACTGTCACGCAGAGACCGTCGTTGTACGGAGACACAGGTAAAGACGTGTGTTTGTCAAGACAGGAGAACACAGAAAACACATCCTGTTTCACAGGGATGAACTAGTGTCATGATGCCAACCTGGGGACACGGGCGCCCGTTCATGCTCCTGGCCAGGCCCTGCAAGCATTAGGGGACCATCGCTTCTGTCCTTGTATGGGCCGCTCACTGCACCGAGTTCTTAGTCACCTCACGTAGCCCTCACCGCAAATCCACACCTTGAACGTGGTCCTCCTTCCTCATCGCCACCGCCACCACGTTCCTCCTGGTCTCTTTAAACGCGCACGCGTCCCTGGTGGGTGGGGTAAGGAGCCAGCTCCCCCCACCCCACCCCACTCCGGTGCCTGCCTGCCTGCCTGCCTGCCTGCCTGCCTGCCTGCGTGCGTAGAGTAGAAGCAGGGAATGTTCTGTCGTTCCCCCTTCCCAACCCGCGAACGAAGGAAACCTTCGCGTATCTTTCTATACTTTATGTGCTGTCGCCTACATGTGTTCCCCCATTTTTCTTTATCCACAAGAGCTCCCTGCAGTCCCCACTCTCTGTATGAACGGCATTCACACACGTCCAAAGTGAATTTATTTCAGCTTCTATCGGGTGGCATATCCAGATAGATCCTTTAGGTCAGGAAGCACAGAAACACAGCCAAGTCGAGTGAGTGCTGAACCAGAGTCATTTAGGAATCCTATGAGGTGACCAGTGTGGAAGGAGCATGTGTTCCAAGGCACTTCTTTTGATGTCTTAGGTTTACCTAGCCAGCAATGCAGATCCCATGAAAGTGGGCAGAGATCTTTTCTCCATAGGCTCTCCTGTTACGGAACGCAAGTGTGTTCCCGTGCCCACGGACGACACACAGTGAGGCCAAACAAGGGGACACGTCAGAGTTTGGGGCAGGGGAAGGTTTCTAGCATGGCCGAGCAAGGGGAGGGTGGGAATCTTTCTTTTCCAGAAAAGTTAGAACTTCTCTCAAGTTGCATGGGCCCAGAAAATGCTTTCTCCTCTTCGATCATCAGTCAAGGAAAGGTAGCACCTGGTTTTTCACGAGGAGATTTTCTTCCTAATTCCAGTTATCTTATAAAATAAAGAAGAAAAATTATGTTAATGTTTCACATAAGCGTCCAGGACTATTTCACTTCCATGATTTGAAGAAATGTTATTTTCTCTCCAACTGACACTGTCCTTGAAGGACCAAGCTAAACTTCTAAGGAGCCAAATTCCAAATAATTTTGAGACTAGGAAATACAAAGTGTAGTGTCATAGATTGATTGATGGATCCATTGATTTCATCAGACAGCAGTCATCACTTCTAAGATTATTCGAACACCACTAACGTTTGGGTAACAAAGTTGAGATGTCTGCGCTCGAGCACGTGCGCGCGTGTGTGTGTGTGTGTGTGTGTGTGTGTGTGTGTGTGTGTGTGTGACTCATAAGGGGATGTTTTCCATAGCTGTGCACTATGGCACTGCAGGATCTCTGGTTGCTGAGTACCCAGAGGTGGAAGCCCCGATACAGAGCTTGGACTGTGAAGTTATGCATGGGTTCTCAATGGTGTGTGTGGGGTCGGCCCCCCTAATCCCCCATGTTGGTTGTTCAACGGTCAACTCTAATATATAGATCAGAGAGGATATCATCCATGTGCTTCATATGAATAACTTTCCCAAATAATCTTTATCTTTTTCAAAGGAAGACATCCTGTAATCCATTTCATAAGATGCTATTGGGAACCTACTCCCCCAGCATGTGAATTATCCCTACAGAGCACAAGATCCCTGAGAAGGAGGAGCCCTGGACGCTGAGACACCAGGAAAGTAGGCTTTTAGATGATATTTTCTGCTTCTCATGAGATGACGGTGTCTACTGATCCTATTCAAGTGTGTAAAATGAGAGCCCCCTGGCAAGGATCAGCAGAAGGTCTTTGCTGCTGGGCCCTGGGCTCTTCCTTTCAGTGGGGAGGCCAAGAGCCTCAAGAAGGAAGGAAGGAAGGAAGGAAGGAAGGAAGGAAGGAAGGAAGGAAGGAAGGAAGGTAGGTGGGAGGGAGGGAGGGAGGGAGGGAGGGAGGGGAGGGTTTGCCCGGTGCCATCAGGCCCGTGTGTCACCCTAAAGAGAAGGGCAGCCATCGCCACTGCTGGAATCATGTCCCCATTTCCTGGGCAGGACATTCAAGAAGGCCTCCTCCTGTGTGTTTCGTGCATCACCTCGACGGTGCCCCCAGGAATAGTCACCGGAGGGAACTGTGCAGCTGAGCCAACCTGCCTGGGAACACGGCCTCCTTCCTTTAAGAAGTGGAAAACTCGCCCAGTGCTCTCTCTGTTGTTGTTTTTCCGGTCCTTATCCTTGTCCTTGTCGTCGTCGTCGTGGTCGTCGTCATCGTTACTGTTGTTAACAAGTGAATGAGAGTGAGTCAGAAAGAGAAAAACAAATATTGTATATTCACACATATATGTGGACTGCAGAAAAATGGTACACATCAACTGGTGTGCAAGGCAGAAAGAGAGACACAGATGTAGAGCACAAACATATGGACACCAAGTGGGGAAAGCGGGGAGGGTTGGGGGGGAATGAATTGGAAGATTGGGGTACCAAATTGTACACTCTAAATATATACAGTTTATTGTAAAACATGAAAAGAAAAAAAGTTAAGAAAAAGTGAATGATGCCTCCGTCTAGAGGAATACTTGGCAGTTATTATGTTCAGGACCATTTCTTTTTCTGCCATTGATGGAAAACTCCTTGGATCCCGTTAGCATTTATGGATTCAAGGAGTGCAGTTCTTCATAGGTTCTGTCACGTCGTTAGGAGGGGAATCCTCATCAAGTTGCTTCAACCAGGACTATGTGTCCTTCAGATGCGGAGATGGAAATGAATGGTGCTCTGCGGGGCGGTGGGGGGGCGGGGGCGCGATGATAGGCACCCAGGACTCCTTCCCCCAGGCCTCCTTTTGTTCCCTCACTGCTTCCTGGAGAAGGGACACCCCCCCCCCCACGCACACACCGTCTAGGTGTGCTATTTGCTGTCCATAATTTCCCGTGCCCTTTGGGCATGGCTGATAGAGACGGACATGAAGCAGCAGGACGGCAAGCTGGCACCTGGGCCTAGGGAAGTTTCACAAGTGAAATATCAGAACTGGAGCTGGGACAGACATGCCTCCCCTTCCCGGGGCCGGGGGGGGGGGGGTGCGGAAGCTGGGCTGGGGGAGCTGGAGACGAGGGGCACAGAGAGAGGCAGGGAAGGGAGGCCCCACGTGGGCCTGGGAGAGACGGGGATGGGGAGGGCGGGGCGGTGGGGGGCAGGGGGCCACTGCTGACCGGCCTGGGTTCGGGTTCCCTGTCCCCCGTCCTGCTGAGAACGTGCCTTTGCTTCCTGCCCTCAGGTGTGCGAGAGGAGCACGTTTCTTTTCAATAAAGACCAATACATCATGTCACACTATGTTTGGTTTTGCTTGTTCATGTTCCAGACGAGGCCAACGAACTCTCCCAGGGGAGGTGTGGGTACAAAGGATCTGACAGGATGGGAGGGTGCGGGTCTGCGCATGGGCCAAGAAATCCAGAAAATCTGTCGTAGCTGAGACTCAGGCCTTTTTCAGAAATAGGCCAAGAGAGTTCAGCTTTGACCATTCCCTGCCAAGCAGTCATCACAGGTGCTTCCTGGAAGGGATTGAGTTGCAGAAACCAGCGTGGCCCGCAGCCCTCAGGCCTCAGCCCGGCAGGCAGGCAGGCAGGCAGCGGCTATTGTCTGTTGGTCCCGCCCCCGCCCCCGCCCCCGCCCCCGCCCCCGCCCGCTTCTCCACCGCTCGCTCCTTCCCAAGTCGCCAGGGCTGATAGTTGCCGGGAGAGGGGGAGGGGAAGTCCGGACGCTTCATTCCGCAGGGCCTTGTTCAATCGCTTCATTCAAATGCAGAATGCTCTCCGGTCAGATCGGGAGCCTTTGACTTTGCCTCGAGCTCCCCTTTATCGAACGGCTTTTTTTTTTCCTTCCCCAATTTCCCCACCCTTAGGCTGCCCCCTCCAAACTGCAGGGAGGGAGGGAGGGAGGGAGGGAGGGAGGGAGGGAGGGAGGGAGGGATGGGTGAAGGTTGTGTGAGAACTTCTCCTTGTCTCAGGCAAATAGGAGTCCCCTCTTTTTCCTAACCCAGGAAACCCCACTAAACCATTTGAGAATCACGGACATGCGTGGAAGCAAACGTCTTAACTTGAGATCGTGCTCTGCTGTGGGAGGACAGAAAGGAGGGCCAGAATGTCCGGTCTTGTGCTGTCCAGTTCTTAAGCGACTTGAATTCAAGGAGACACATTTTGGGGCGGCCTACTCTGAACATATTGAAAGCTGACCTGGTGACTGTGTGTGTGTGTGTGTGTGTGTGTGTGTGTGTGAGAGAGGGAGAGGGAGATGGAGGGAGGGAGGGAGGCGGGGAGGGAGGGAAAGGGAGAAAATAGGTTAGTAGAGGCCTCCATTTCATGGAAACTGTTTCTGAGTTCTGAGAACAGGTCGGTTCTGTGAAACAGTTATCATATCTCCTCTCAGGAGGCAGTGATGTTGATGGGCTCCCAAAAACTAGGCCTGTGGTGCAAGCAATCAGGTTATTTCCTAAGAGGCACTTGTATGGAAACCAAAGGAAGACAAAGGTCCATCACTGGAGCCGATTATAAACCAGTGGGGGGGGGGGGGAGCGTGTGGGGGGCGGTGTCAGTGAAGAAGATTTGTAGATGTTAGGGTGGAAGCAACTTTAGCAGTTTGAAATGGCTGTGATGATGTCGGGTGTTTGGTTCGACTTTCAGAGTGGCTCTCACAGAAACAGGCACCAGGATGGTTTCCACAGGAGCTGTGGTGGCCATGTCTCTAAAGTTTTCACCAAGTCCTCCAGCTTCGGTCTGTAGGGCTTCAGGCAAAGGGCCGTTTTCGTTGTCAGTGATGCCAAGTCAAAAGGGTGGGCGAAAGTGGGAAACATTCATGGAGAGAGTTGTAGCCAGATATTGGGGGCAACTTGAAAGACTTCAGGATCCAGTCCGGTTTTCAGGTGAAAAGCAACACCCTAAGGAAAATGAATAGCACCAGAATCTCATATCCACAAGTGTGTATTCCCGTTTTATGGAAACGTAACGTGGGCCTCTAAGGAACGCGTGCAAGTGACTCTCTTGCCAAAGAAATAAGGAGCCTCACGGAGAGTTTCTGAATTCTGGACGGAGCAGGTAGGGAGAAAAAGAGAAGTGATTCCATTTTGCTGACAAGGGTACAAGTCACCAAATGGATGTCCAACTTTTAAAATAAATTGGGTTTTGTTTGTTTTCATTTTCCCTTGTAGCTGGAAAAGAAAAGATTTCACAATCCGTCCTGTTCTCTCTCTCTCTCTCTCACTCAGGTTAGGAGATTCTTTTCTGTTTGAAATAATGGAAGCATTTATAATGTCGTGCAGTTTCAGGTGTACAGCACAGTGATTTAGATAGAAAGATAGGTAGATAGATAGATAGATATAGATTCTGTTTCAGATTTTTTTTCTCTTACAGGTTATTACAAAGTATTGAGTATAGTTTCCTGTGCCAAGTCGTAAGAGCTTGTTGATTATCCACTTTACGTATAGGAATGTGTATATGTTCATCCCAAGCTCCTAAGGTATCCGCACCCTGCCCCCCCCCCCGCCCCCAGCGGCTTCCCCAATCAGTCCTATTGTAGACAAGTAGTCATACACACACTATCATCCTAGTCCTCAGTTCATTCAGCCCCACGTAGGTCACTCGTTCTTCTCGGAGTCCAGTTTTCCCATCGGCCCTGTCAATCTTGCCTGATGATTGAGCGTGACTGGAAAAGTGATGGTCCCAAGAAGTTTGCAAGAGCTTTTGTGAAGGCTCATAGGACTTGCCCAGCGAAGTGGGTGCCTTGATCACTGCAGGCTGTGGAAGGTATACCCAAAGTGGCAAACACAATTTTTTTTTTAACCGTCTCTATGCCATGGTGAGGACAGAAGGCTTGCAGCAAGGGAAGGCTTCAACCCACATGGAAACCATACTCACCGTCACAGGAACGTTTGGATGACCCTTACTACGTGCCAGTGGAGTGAAGTCCAGTGGCCGGGGCTCAGGGGTTCCTGAGAGAGGAGGTCTGACGCCTCTGGGGACAAAGAGAATTGTTTTCCCCCAGGGTGACAAGCATGACAGGTCAGCCATTGCAGGTAACCTGTAGAAATCTTCCCACCAGCATCTATTTACAATTGGAGCCATTCGAAATGCACCAAGGTGGGTGGCGGAATGCGGGGGGCGGCGGGGACCTGGGGGGGGGGGTGAGGTTCCCCAGGAAGCCTGAGACATGGAGACCCAGTGGCCGGCCGGGCTGCTGCCCCTCTCTGGGGTCTGCTGTCCCTCTCTGGGGTCTGCTGTAGCCCCGACCCTCTGTTGAATGGACAGAATGGAATTGATCCACGTGTGGCCCCCCCCCAACCCCCATCATCTTTCAAGAGGCTGTTGTTGCCGCCTCGGCATGAAACTCGGGTGGAATATCTCCTTGATACTGGGCTCAGTCCCTGTCGTGTGAGCCTCCATTTGGACGACCGAAAACCCTGTATGCCAGGGCAGAGAAGAAGGATCCCATCATTTCCAGAGCAGCTGGAACACACCCGTGTATAGACACAAGCCAAAGAAGGCTTCACGTTCCTTCCTCTTCGACAACGCTTCCCATGTCAGGAAACCTCTCCAGGAAGCCTACTCCGTTTCATGGCTCTGCTTTCGAAGGAGAGAGAACACATTCTTGAGCTAGGCCCTCTCCTCTTGGATCCTCTCTCAACATGCATTCTAAGTGCAAAAGACTTCATGTGTCATTCGGTTTGGGGGCAAATGTGTCCAAAATACCCCAACGAGTGTAAAACAGTTAGATAGGTCACTGGGGAACAGTGCCTCCTTAGCCACGTCACCCACATCCCAGGGAAAGACTTGCTAGGCAAAGAGAGAAGCCTCTTTCCTTGTGAGCCAACCCTGGCTCTTTGAATATCAAGAGGACTAAGTCCACGTGAGTCCCCCAAGACCTGATAAAGGTAACCTAGAAAAGAAGTGATGATTTTTAGAAGACATAAGCCTGCCTGCCTGCCTGCCTGCCTGCCTTCCTTCCTTCCTTCCTTCCTTCCTTCCGGAAAAAGGAAGGAAAGCTTTCTCTCTCATGACGGAGAGAGCAGAGCAATAGAAGAAACACCCAAGCCCGAGCCCAAAGTTGGCCTTTTTCACCGAGAGACAGAAAACTGAATTCTAGTTTTGCACTGGTTTCCTGTTGATACGAACACTCATGTGTGTCCTTGAATCCATCCTCATCTTAAGCAGTCCTGACCACGGTTCCCATTCCTTTCCGAAGATTCTTCTCCTCAGAAACCTTTTCCAATCGCCTGTGCCCAGTTTTAGCTTTTCCCTTGTGTCCTTTGTTTCCCATTTCGAAATGACTAGCTTTAGGACCGAAATGTCTTTTTTTCCCTCCCCCAAACCTTATCTGCATACCTTCTACCTTGCCTCCCCCCTCCCCACACTCCCCAAAGAGGTCCTCTTCCTACAATGAGGATGGCGACCTCGGGTAGCTTGGACCACACACGTTCCTTCTTTAGGATGCCTCATCCTTGGACATTTGTCACCGCCCCCCCCCGCCCCCCACCCCACCCCACCCCACCCCACCCCACCCCAATCCAATCCAATGAAAGTAAGGAAGCCAACCACAGTGACCCGTGTGAACATGGACTGCCTTGTAGAAGTCCAGGCTCCTGCCTAGTTTGTGGTTTCCCTAAAGCGCAAGATCTGTGTAGGCATGGAAGCACGCATATGCTCCAACTCTCCGGAGCAGGGAGACCCTTAGGCTTGTGGAGCTAGGGACGTTTCAGCATTTTCCCTTCTTTGGAGATGATGTAGACAGGCTGCTGAATGTCCATTCTTTCATGGCACTCAGTCCACCCCTAAACCTAGAGATGTTGGAAAGTCTTGAAGTCGGCCTATGGAAAAGAGTTCTTGTGGAAGACGTTCCCTTACACATTCTCCTCATCTCGTCCACACTTCTGTCCTCTGTGTGTTATGAGCGGTCCCACTTGGATGATTCGTGATTTCTTAAGACAGGAAAGCAGTCAGTCCTCATCTCTACACCTCCCGGCCGCCCCCTCCACCACCCTGTTCCCGTGAGAGATTTTCTTCCTGCTTTCAGACGGGAGAAGGAAAGGAGGGTCCGTGTTCCCCTCCTGTTGTCACCTCGCATGGCAAAATCTCCCTATGCCACGGAGGCCCATTTGGGGGCGGTGTCCTGCGGGCCCGAAGACCTTCCGAGTCAACCTCAAGGAGGATGAGGATGTTCTCTCTTGCCACCGAACCGGTGAACCCGATGGCCTTCTAAGCAATGATGTCTCATCAGCCCACCCCACCCGTTTCACACAGAACGGAACAGCCTCTCCTGGATGACTCGGAGCAGGGGAGTTCCTGGGTCTGTCAGAGAGGGCCCTCTGCTGGCGGTGGGTGAAAAAGCACTGCACAGGACAGGAGGTGTTCGTGGTGTCCTTGGGAAGGAAAGGCGGGGGGGCATTTTATTCTTGGAAAGCTTATGCTGGCCCAGGATGTACACTATGAAAGATGATGCGACCTCATTTGGGGCGGGCACCAGAGGAGGGAGACGCGGGGCGGGGGGGGGGGGGGGGGCGGGGAGGTGTAGAAACGCATAAAA
>NC_080200.1:29932671-29952671 GCF_030028045.1 Hippopotamus amphibius kiboko | reverse complement strand
CGGGGCGGCCCTCCC
This sequence comes from Hippopotamus amphibius kiboko, assembly GCF_030028045.1. Taxonomy (NCBI): domain Eukaryota; kingdom Metazoa; phylum Chordata; class Mammalia; order Artiodactyla; family Hippopotamidae; genus Hippopotamus; species Hippopotamus amphibius. The sequence continues at coordinate 29,952,656 of NC_080200.1, read as the reverse complement.
CGCCGCGGGGAGGGCCGCTCGCGAGGCGTACGCCAAAGAGGCACAGCGAGAGCGTCTGCTGCGTCCGAGGACCCCGGTCCCCGCCCACGCTGGGAGGCGGGGGCGGGAGACCGCGGGTTCGGGGCCGGAGGCCGCACCCCTGCCTTCCGCACACCCCGGCAGGCGGGGCGGAAGAGAGGCGAGGAGCCCGCGGACAGAACGAGAAGAGCGGTCCCGTCCCCCAGGAACGTCCGTCCCTCGTCTGGCACGGCTTAGGCCCAGCCCAGCGGAGCGTGGCACCACCACATCAATCGGTTGACCCACCCAGCCTAAAGCCACGGCGGGGGAGGCCCGCAGGGGAGGCACGGCGAAGACCCATCACACGGAGGCCCGCTTCCGCCTCGCCGGCGCCCCTTCGTCTCGGGCAAAGAGCAGCCAGCCACCCCAGAACGAGAACGCCTGACACGGGGCACAGAGCCTGTGGGGTGGGGTCGTGCCGGCCACTCACCACCGGGTGCCTGCAGCGGGGGCAGCGCACAGGGTCGAGCACCCGACGCCACCTGGCCCCGCCGCCCTCGGGCTCAGCCAGAGGCCGGAGGCGGCACCGCGGGTCGGGGCAGCCGGACGCGCACGCAAGAGCCGGCGCGCAGGCCCAAGCGGGCAGCTCAAGCGGCAAGGACCGAGCCGGGCGTCAGACAGCCGCCCCCAGCCCGGAGTCCTGCCCGCGTCCGGAGCCCCAGCGTCTATCGGCGACAGACGCAGAAGAACACCGTGTCAGCACCTATCTGGTGGCAAAAAGGCCCCATTTCCGGCGGAAGAAATCATCGCGCCCGACAGCGGGGCCCACCCACGAGGTTCACGGGGGCCCCCGGAACCTCGGTCCGGCCACCTGCCCCCAACACTTCCCCATCCACACTTGCCCCGGAGCGCCCGGGGCCACCTGGTCGACCCGGGGATGGAGGGGTGGCAGAGTGGGCCGGGGACACGGGGGAGAGGGAGCGGGCTGGGGACGCCCTCCCCGGTCCCCCCACGCGGGCAGGCACCGGTCCATCCGAGTCTCCGGGCCAGGACTTGGTTCCAAGAAAGAAACACAGCACCCCTCCGAGCCGCCTCCGATGAGCGGGCCCCATGAGGGACCACGCCCGGGCCCGGGAGCCCCTCCCCGGGCCACCCAGTATGGCTCGCGCCAGTCCCCACCTCCCGGCCCGGACTCGGGGTGGAGAGCGGAGGGGGGAGACAAAGTCGCGTCCGACGACCGGGACCCACGCGGGCACGCTGACAGGCCGGGTGCACCCTCGCCGGCCACCTGCGCGAGCAGGGGCCGGTCCGTCCACGTCTCCGGACCCATCGGGACTTGAACCCATTTCTCCAGGGAGACGCCCGGAGCCCACGGGGCAACGCACCCAGGCCCGGGCCAGCCTCTCTGGGTCACCGCTGGCGGCCCAGGCCGGTCCTCACCTCTGGAGTCCGGCTCGGAAAACCATCGGCCCGAAAGCATCTGACGACCGGGACGCACGCGCGTCCACCACCGAGCCCGTGGCGGCCTCCACCGGCCTCAACGCTCGGCCCGAGCCGGTCCCCACCTCCGGAGCGGGACGCGGGGGGCACCGGGAAAGGGAGGTGGGGGGGGTCGGGGAACGAACGCTCCCAAGGGCGGCCCAGGAGAAGGCCGGGCCACCAAGTCCCAGGCGCTCCGGGCGCGGCAGACCCTCTCCTCTCCCACCGCGGCGGCACGACCCGACATGGGTTCCCGCGGCCGGAGGGGCACGGGCGCATGCTGGTCGACCCGGCCAGGCGGCCCCTCAGCCCCGGCTCGGGAGCGCGGCGGCAGTCACAGCCCCATAGATCTGCAGGCCCAATCTCAGGCGACAGCAGGAGGCGCCTACGCCTCGGCGCCACCGGGGCTGCCAGCACCAGCGTCGCCCGCCTCCCGGAACTCTGCTTCGGGCCCGGCGGCTGAGTCACAGCCCTCGACAAGGTCGCCGGAGCTCCGGAGGGAAGGGACAATATAAAAGCGGCCGCCAGGTGGCGCCCGACAACCGGCTCGAACGTCCCCGGGCCGGATCCCGGTCGCCGGCCGGCCACCGAGGACGCCGGAGCGCCGGGCCGCCCAAACGCCCGAGCTCCTCCCGGAGCGGGGCGGGCGTCCCGCGCGGCCCCGAGGGGTCCGCCTCGGAGCTAGCTCCCGGCCCGACACGACACGACACGACACGACACGGCGCGTCCCGATCCCCGGCAGCACACGGGGGCGGGGGTAGCTGGCAAGATGCCGCCGGGAGGCTGCCTGGAAGGGGACGCGATTCCAGGCCATGGGGGGGGGGGGGCGCGGGGAATTCCACGGAGACGCCCACAGTGCCACAAGCGAGATCCCCAGCTCCCCGGAGGGTGAGAGGGAGGGAGGGAGGGAGGGAGGGAGGGAGGGAGGGAAGGCGGGGACCAGCGAAACGAAACCAGGCAAGCGCTCAGAGAACGACGCAGGAACTCATCCCTTCTGGCACGGGGAAGGGCTTTGGAAAGCTGATACGCAGAGCCCGGAAGCTAGAAACGAAAGTAAACATACACTCTGGCCCCACACAAATGGAAACAAACATCTATTTCCGCACAGACCGCGACAAAGTCCAAAGAGAACACATGGGTGCGTGGGTGGGGAACATGCCCTTGAGGTCAGAACGTGGATTTCAAAATGGACTGACCACAGTCACCGGCGGGCGGGGGCAGGGGGGCGGGGAGCAGCGAGTCAACAGCCATCCACTAAAGAAACCGCGTTCCAGGACATCTACACAATGCAACGTGGTGAGTGTGCGTGCGTGCGTGCGTGCGTGCGTGCGTGTGTGTGTGCGCGCGCGCGCGCGCGCGTGCGTGTGAGAGAGAGATTTACAGTAAAGGTTCACAGTGACCTGTCGTCCCACCAAAATCAAACCAAGCCAAACTACCAAAAAGTCAAAGTCAAGCTCTGGGACTGCTGTGGCCCTTCAAGGAGTACGTAAAGGCACACACACATGTACGTGTATGCACACGTGTACACGTACAGACACACACACGTGTACACGTACACACACACACGCATCTGAAAACCTCAAGCATGTCCCATAAGAGGTTCCTGTCCAAAACAGGGCAAGGCCTCATGCAACGCAGCCCCCCCAGAACAAGCAACCCGATGGGGAAAGTGGGCAGGAGGCCTGAACAGAGCAGACCAAGACCAGGCATTTTCATCCACAAGGAAACAAAGCCAGAAAAAACCAACAGAAAACAACGCCCACAAAGGAAACAAAGCAACAAGGACGACGACCCCCACCACTCCAACAGCAACCGCAACACAGTTTTCCACTGTCAACAAAGCAACCAACAGTACCTTTCTTGGGGGGTGGGGGCGGGGACAAAACCAAAAGCCAAAGGAAACCTTTCCCTGAAATACAAGAAACAACTGGGGCTGCCTAGCTGGCGCACTGCTTAAGAATCCGCCCGCCACTGCAGGGGACACGGGTTCGATCCCTGCTCCAGGAAGGTCCCACATGCCGCGGAGCAACGAAGCCCGTGAGGCACAACGACTGAGCCCATGTGCCGCAACTCCTGAAGCCCCCGTGCCTGGAGCCCGTGCTCCGCACCAAGAGAAGCCACTGGCAATGAGGAGCCTGCGCACCACAACGAAGGGGAGCCCCCACTCACCGCAACGGAAAGAAAGCCCGCGCACAGCAAAAAAAGACCCAACGCAGCCCATCAAATACAGAACCATTTTTTTTTTAAATGGAGGGTATGATAGAAAGCGCTGGCATTTCTCTGCACAAGCATACACGGCCAGGCCCAGGATCTGGAATCGCGACAGCAAGTTCCAAACGGCAGAGGAAAGTGGCTCCTGACGGGACACCTATTTTTCACGCTGAGAGAGACCACCACCATGTCATGCTGGAGGACTCAGAGATATCACCTGGCGCCTGACAGAATGGCTCCCCGACAACAGATGACACTACGGAAAACAGCACAGAAGTCCCTGAAAGCACTGCACCAACAACTACCACGTGACCCAGCAACTCCACTACGTGCCCACCGAGGGGGTGAGGGTGACACATACATACACGTGTATGTGTATCCACACCTATCCCTATGTAGCCATAGTTAGGGACATACCGATAGCGCTCTCTGTGTGCATACGTCTCTACCTAGTCACACACAGGCGCGCGCGCGTTTATGACTCAACCCTACCAGGGAATGAGGTCTTGCCATCCGCGGAAACATGGAGAGACCCAGAGGGTATTGCGCTACACAAGATACCTCAGGTCGCGAGACTATCATGTCTGTGAAGAACGTACACAGCAATACACACACATGAACACAAAGAAGGAACCGCAAACAGGTTCCTCGACACCTAAAAGGAACAAATGGGGGGTGGCCAGAGGAGGGAGGGAGGGGGGAAGAGGGAGACGAGTGCAATAGGTGAGGGAGAGGAAGCGGTGCCCACTTCTAGTTATGAAATAAACAACTCACTCGCAGGATGTCATGTACAGCAGGCGGAATAGAGTCCATCCTACTGTCATGACATCGAATGGTGACAGACAGTAACGAGACTTATCACGGAGATCCCTGGGCCATGTGTAAACATAGCCACTCGCTAGGGTATACACCTGAAAACCAATATACTCTTGTCAGTCTGTTAGACTTCCATTTTAAAAGGGCGGGGGGAGGAGGGAGGGAGGGGGGAGGGGGGCAGAGAAAGGAGCAAGAGGAAGAGGAGGGTGGTGGGGGAGGAGGAGGAGGGGGGGAGGAGGAGGAGGAGGAGGAGGAGGAGGAGGAGGAGGAGGAGGAGGAGGAGGAAAAAGATGGCTTGCCTTGAAGAAATCAACAAAAGGAAAGAGCGAGAGAGACAGAGACAGAGGCAGAGAGAGACGCGAAATCAAGAGTGGACACTCAGGTGACTGCAAGAGTTAAGGGAGATTAAGACAAGAAACAAACTCCCAACAGTAGTTTGGTAAGTCCAAAATCAAGATTTGGATATCATGCTGGCATCAAGCACCAACCCTTCTAAATGGACACAAAGACACACAGGCCTCCCTCACTTGGGGCGGGGGGGGGTCGTCAGGACCAGGAAATGACCATGCAAGCGGAAGCTGGAAAAGGCAACCTTGTTCATCCACGGCGGAAACATACCATGGTCCCACAGCATTCAAAACATTGTATCAAAACATGTACAAACGGCTCTTCCTCACTCCCAATGAAAACTGCAGAGAACGTCCAAAACAGCCAACGTGTGATTTGCTTAGCAGATTGTCATGGAGAGCCTCGACCAGAAAGCATCGCTTTCGGTTTGTAACATCATAGGAACAGCAGTCTCAACAGCGCTTGCCTTCTTGGCGCAGTATCATTTCTACGCCTGGATACACAGTCCTACTTTGGGGTGGGGGGGTGGGGGTGAGGGAGCCCTGCCAGCAGTTCCTATTTTTCAAAGCAGACCTCTTCCCCCTCCCCCCAACCACCACCACCATTTTTCTTATTTTTTTTCTCTTTCCTCTGGTCTCAGGTTCTGCCCAATCCAGTCCACTGGCCTCCATCCCAGGCCACTGTGGGCTGTGTGTACAGATTTGCAAGATGAAGACAGTTCTCCCCAGAGAACCGGGCAGCCGCCCGGCTGAGATCTAAAAACCGATCTGCTCATGCAGTTCCACTTTTTCTTTTTCTCTTTTAAATGGGCTTCTTTCTGTCAAGGAGAAGATTTCCAAATCAAAAGGAGACCGAAAGATTTCTAGGTTCCACAGCTTCAGGATTCCATGGATCGGGGGTGTCAAAAAGTCTGCGCAGGGCCTTCAGTAAAGGCCGTCTTTCTCAGCGCACACAAGTCAACCCGAGACCAAGGCAACCTGAGGGCAAAACCCCTCGCTTGATTTCATTTCTCCCATTAGGCCCCGAACATCAGAGCGCGTGTGACAGAGAGAGAGAGACAGAGAGAGACAGAGACAGAGACAGAGACAGAGACAGAGACAGAGACAGAGAGACAGAGAGAGAGAGAGAGAGAGAGAGAGAGAGAGAGAAACCCCACAAAAGAGAAACAAACGAAAACCCCAGCAAAGGTTCCATACATTGTTCGCCAGGATTGGAAGTGATGACGTCGTTGCGGGGGAGGGGGAGAATTATGCGGAGGGCACTTGCAAACCTCGCGGTTGCAGCCAGCAGGTGCTGACAGATACGTTTTTGAAACCGGCTGGCGGCGCCCTTGAGCTTCCTACGGTTCTGACCATACCCGTTTTCAGGGAGGTGGCTGTGGAGCCCAGGATAGGCCACGCCAAAATGCACCTCCGTGGCACAGTGATCATTTGGCGTGACGGTGACCTCAAGCAGGCGGCCAACACAAGAGGGACCCTCGGGCTCTTCTTTGTGTCTCCCTGAAAGCGAGACATCCATCTCTCTCTCGGGTGAAAGGCGCACTCCCTGCATCTGCACCTGGAGTTAGGAGGACGCTCTGATCCCCAAAGTAGGGAATTCATTGGGGCCGAGAAGCCTAGGGAGACAGACACTGTGACTTCTTTCAGGGACCCCCCCCAAGCCCAAACTCTGTTTAGATTCTTCCTTCCCTCAGGGCGCACCCGAAAGCTAAGTCTCTCGGTCTGATCCCTGTCTCACACATGTACTGTCCCTTGGTCTACACAGTCGAAAAGCTGCCCGCCTCAGCCACTTCTCACGGCTAGAAGGTAAAACAACAACAACAACAACAAACGAACACGTGTTCCCGCTCCCGCTTCCTCTATCCGCCTTGAGTCCATGTTAGGATGAGTCCAGCCACGAGGACTCAAGAGGGGCAGAGGGGGAGATTTCCCCCTCCCCCAAACAGGAAGGGGTCTGGAACTCTCTTCCCAGTGGCCACCCAGCTCAACTCTGGGTGCCTGAACCCTAGTTTGCCTCCTTTCGAGTTTTAAATGCTCTTCCCTGGGTTAGAATCACAAGGAGAGATGCTCACGCATGTATGTCTTCCAAGTTTTACGTGACATGGGGCAGCCCTCCTAAGAAAGCAAAGAAAGACTCAGAGAAGTGGCAACACCTACAATCTCTTCGGTTCTGCTGAGGAGAGGGAGGAAATCTGGGAAAGTAACTATACTATGGCCCGGGCTGGCGGGCGCCGGGGTGGGGGGGGTGTTAAGGGAGCTAAAGGAGGATGAGATTTCTTAGAAACTCATTCTTAGGCACAGAAACATTGGATGGATGCGGGACCCCACCTCTTCTTTTCCCTTGTGTTGGGAAGATCATTTGGCTCCTGCCAGCTGGGGTTTCATGCCCCCACGAATCATCAGGCGAGTGCTCCGGAGAAAAGAGCGAGAGCACAGGTCAGGAGAACATGGAGAAGATGGCTGCCGGATGCCCGGGGCCACACGGATGTCTTCGGGGGCACAGGCACGTCCACGATCTGTGGACCATGTCTACGGCAGATTGGGTGTGTAGGTCATTTTGAACAGGCTCCCATCCACCTGCCCTCATTGGGGTCCTGTCTCCAGCTCCCCTGAGCGGTGCCGTCACGGCCAGGTGAAGACAGGGCTCCTCCAGGGGCGGGCCCGTGCCAGAGAAAGGGAGACGGCAGTGAAGTCATCGAGCTTCGGGTACTTCTACCAGAGTGACTCTCCTTCATCAAGTCCCCGGCAGGTGGAGGGACACGTCTTTCTGACACGGTGGGGCCAGGGGAGGCTTAGAAAAAGGCTTCTGACAACCGCACCATCAAGTATGAGCTCTCCGTTTCCTTGACGGAAGAGTCCCCCACTCTCCCAAGTGGTAGAGCTAGGAACGGGCCCCTCGGGTCCCATCTTACACGTGAGAATGACATGCTGACTTTACCCCTCTTCAAGGCGGAGTTTGTAAAAGGTCAGCCCTGGAGGAAGGACCCAGCTTGTCAGTCCTCTCATGCTATCATCCAAGCCGAGGAGAGCCGTGCCAGGCCTCCACGGAAGGAATACGGCGGTCGGCTGCCTTTGGAGAAGATGGCTCTGTGAGCAGCAGCGTGGAAACCAACCGAGAAGCAGGGGCCACTCTAGAGGCCAGCAGGGTCCTTAGGGGCCCAGCCAGGCCAGGCCAGGCCAGGATGGAGAGAGGGGATGGAGCCGGACCTTTGAGGCCCTAGCCTCCACAGCACCTGGGATTCTGCTGGGATTCTTGAGAAACTCGCTCCACATTCTAGAAGGGCCTGCGTGTCACAAAGATACGAAGCCATACTTTCCTTAAAGAGCACCTGCCCTCAGGAAGTGGCACTCAGCACGCTCGCTGGTGATGGGCCAGACACACCCATAGACACTCAGGTTCCAGGGAAAAGCTTTGCTCAGCTCTTTCTCCCCTTGCGTCCTCAAAACACAAAGCCATCGCTTCCGGATACCAGGGAAGCTCTCAGGTAGGTTTGTGCTGGGGCGGGCGCCAACTAGAACTGTGAAGAGGGGAGATCGGAGCCGCAGAAGCTCTGGGGCCCCGAGGAAAGACGCCGCCGCCGATCCACCTCTCGCACCTTCCTCTCAGCGGGAGGGCCAGGGACTCTCCCCCCGCACAGGATCCTGGCCACACACGAGGGAGGGCCCACACCCACTGTCCTGCTCCTCTTTGCCTGGGGTGGGTTCAGAGACACTGGACTCGGCTCATCCCTCTCCACAGCGGCGCGTCCCTCTCCACAGCCGTGCACGGCAGGCAGCAGAGCAGAAGAACAAGAGCTGGCATCGTCCACCGTTCCCAGAGCTGCTCCATTCCCGTCCACGCGCATCCGGATGGGGCGCACAGACAGGGCGCCCGTCCTGAGGTCACCGTGTCGCTCCAGGTGCGGACTCCCGAGATGGTGACATCTCGGTCGAGGAGACCGTCCCCTGTGAGACCACAGGCTTGGCAGTATTGCCGAGAGCATGCTTCGTGGGCCATCTGCAATTCCATGTCACCGGAAACATACCGTGTCAAACTTGTGCTCGGCCTCCAAGTCAAAGGGCTGCCTGAGGACTTTGACCGACAATTCCAGTTGCTCCTGGCCTAAGAGACACAACTTCTCCCAAGAAAACAAACCGTAACACAATGTAAAGTCTGACCTACCTCCAGACGCGTGTTTGACGTGGCACGGCCATGTCCGGAGGCTCATGTGACTTCCATGCGGGGGCAGCCTGGGAACCGCCTTTCTGAGTCTCCCCCTCCCCGTGCGACCCCAGGGCAGGGCTGGTGCGAAGAGAACGCTGGATGGGATGTAGGCATTGGAAGTGAAGCCACAGCCAAGGCTCTCTGCAGGCTGTCGCCATCCCACACGGTGACAGGTGGGCACAGAGGTGCAGGGTGGAAGGCTGTCCATCCACACATACACACACACACACACACACACCCACCCACCCCCGCCGCCCTGCGTCTGGCTAGTGTTCCCAGCTGGTGCCCCCTGGACGACAGTGGCCCAGGCCACTCCTGGCTGCCTGGCCGCAGATCCACCGAGGGACAGCTGTGCCTTCCCCCGAGTCTCTCCATGTCTCCCCTGTGGCCCCGCACATCGGTGGCTACCTTTCCCTGTGGGCGCTGACAGCTCCATCGGCACTGCCACCTCCGCCACTGCCACCGGGCACTCAGAGGACTGAGAGCCACAGCCTTCCCTCCCCTCCCCTCCTCCGCAGCCCAGCCCAGCCCTGCCCTGCCCAGCTGCTCCCAGGCCTCTGGAAGGTCCAGTTCCTAGAACGAGGTCTTCATTCCTGTGACTCCCACGGTGTCTCTGCTTCCATGACACAGACCGGCTATGTTGTCCCGACAGTAGGACACACACAGAAACCCTGTGTGAAAATCATGAGGCTGACAGCATCATTCGTCATCTGAGACAGAAAATCAATACAGATATCGTATTAAATACACATAATTATATGTAGGGGTGTGTGTGTGTGTGTGTGTGTGTGTGTGTGTGTGTGTGTGTCTGTCTGTCTGTCTGTCTGTCTGTCTGTCTGTCTGTATCTCACTGCAGTATTCACACAAGCATTGCCAGCCAAGCAGAACCTCAGGTCTCTGTGATAATTGTCCCTGGGGATGTTCTGCCGACTGTCACGCAGAGACCGTCGTTGTACGGAGACACAGGTAAAGACGTGTGTTTGTCAAGACAGGAGAACACAGAAAACACATCCTGTTTCACAGGGATGAACTAGTGTCATGATGCCAACCTGGGGACACGGGCGCCCGTTCATGCTCCTGGCCAGGCCCTGCAAGCATTAGGGGACCATCGCTTCTGTCCTTGTATGGGCCGCTCACTGCACCGAGTTCTTAGTCACCTCACGTAGCCCTCACCGCAAATCCACACCTTGAACGTGGTCCTCCTTCCTCATCGCCACCGCCACCACGTTCCTCCTGGTCTCTTTAAACGCGCACGCGTCCCTGGTGGGTGGGGTAAGGAGCCAGCTCCCCCCACCCCACCCCACTCCGGTGCCTGCCTGCCTGCCTGCCTGCCTGCCTGCCTGCCTGCCTGCGTGCGTAGAGTAGAAGCAGGGAATGTTCTGTCGTTCCCCCTTCCCAACCCGCGAACGAAGGAAACCTTCGTGTATCTTTCTATACTTTATGTGCTGTCGCCTACATGTGTTCCCCCATTTTTCTTTATCCACAAGAGCTCCCTGCAGTCCCCACTCTCTGTATGAACGGCATTCACACACGTCCAAAGTGAATTTATTTCAGCTTCTATCGGGTGGCATATCCAGATAGATCCTTTAGGTCAGGAAGCACAGAAACACAGCCAAGTCGAGTGAGTGCTGAACCAGAGTCATTTAGGAATCCTATGAGGTGACCAGTGTGGAAGGAGCATGTGTTCCAAGGCACTTCTTTTGATGTCTTAGGTTTACCTAGCCAGCAATGCAGATCCCATGAAAGTGGGCAGAGATCTTTTCTCCATAGGCTCTCCTGTTACGGAACGCAAGTGTGTTCCCGTGCCCATGGACGACACACAGTGAGGCCAAACAAGGGGACACGTCAGAGTTTGGGGCAGGGGAAGGTTTCTAGCATGGCCGAGCAAGGGGAGGGTGGGAATCTTTCTTTTCCAGAAAAGTTAGAACTTCTCTCAAGTTGCATGGGCCCAGAAAATGCTTTCTCCTCTTCGATCATCAGTCAAGGAAAGGTAGCACCTGGTTTTTCACGAGGAGATTTTCTTCCTAATTCCAGTTATCTTATAAAATAAAGAAGAAAAATTATGTTAATGTTTCACATAAGCGTCCAGGACTATTTCACTTCCATGATTTGAAGAAATGTTATTTTCTCTCCAACTGACACTGTCCTTGAAGGACCAAGCTAAACTTCTAAGGAGCCAAATTCCAAATAATTTTGAGACTAGGAAATACAAAGTGTAGTGTCATAGATTGATTGATGGATCCATTGATTTCATCAGACAGCAGTCATCACTTCTAAGATTATTCGAACACCACTAACGTTTGGGTAACAAAGTTGAGATGTCTGCGCTCGAGCACGTGCGCGCGTGTGTGTGTGTGTGTGTGTGTGTGTGTGTGTGTGTGTGTGTGTGTGACTCATAAGGGGATGTTTTCCATAGCTGTGCACTATGGCACTGCAGGATCTCTGGTTGCTGAGTACCCAGAGGTGGAAGCCCCGATACAGAGCTTGGACTGTGAAGTTATGCATGGGTTCTCAATGGTGTGTGTGGGGTCGGCCCCCCTAATCCCCCATGTTGGTTGTTCAACGGTCAACTCTAATATATAGATCAGAGAGGATATCATCCATGTGCTTCATATGAATAACTTTCCCAAATAATCTTTATCTTTTTCAAAGGAAGACATCCTGTAATCCATTTCATAAGATGCTATTGGGAACCTACTCCCCCAGCATGTGAATTATCCCTACAGAGCACAAGATCCCTGAGAAGGAGGAGCCCTGGACGCTGAGACACCAGGAAAGTAGGCTTTTAGATGATATTTTCTGCTTCTCATGAGATGACGGTGTCTACTGATCCTATTCAAGTGTGTAAAATGAGAGCCCCCTGGCAAGGATCAGCAGAAGGTCTTTGCTGCTGGGCCCTGGGCTCTTCCTTTCAGTGGGGAGGCCAAGAGCCTCAAGAAGGAAGGAAGGAAGGAAGGAAGGAAGGAAGGAAGGAAGGAAGGAAGGAAGGTAGGTGGGAGGGAGGGAGGGAGGGAGGGAGGGAGGGGAGGGTTTGCCCGGTGCCATCAGGCCCGTGTGTCACCCTAAAGAGAAGGGCAGCCATCGCCACTGCTGGAATCATGTCCCCATTTCCTGGGCAGGACATTCAAGAAGGCCTCCTCCTGTGTGTTTCGTGCATCACCTCGACGGTGCCCCCAGGAATAGTCACCGGAGGGAACTGTGCAGCTGAGCCAACCTGCCTGGGAACACGGCCTCCTTCCTTTAAGAAGTGGAAAACTCGCCCAGTGCTCTCTCTGTTGTTGTTTTTCCGGTCCTTATCCTTGTCCTTGTCGTCGTCATCGTTACTGTTGTTAACAAGTGAATGAGAGTGAGTCAGAAAGAGAAAAACAAATATTGTATATTCACACATATATGTGGACTGCAGAAAAATGGTACACATCAACTGGTGTGCAAGGCAGAAAGAGAGACACAGATGTAGAGCACAAACATATGGACACCAAGTGGGGAAAGCGGGGAGGGTTGGGGGGGAATGAATTGGAAGATTGGGGTACCAAATTGTACACTCTAAATATATACAGTTTATTGTAAAACATGAAAAGAAAAAAAGTTAAGAAAAAGTGAATGATGCCTCCGTCTAGAGGAATACTTGGCAGTTATTATGTTCAGGACCATTTCTTTTTCTGCCATTGATGGAAAACTCCTTGGATCCCGTTAGCATTTATGGATTCAAGGAGTGCAGTTCTTCATAGGTTCTGTCACGTCGTTAGGAGGGGAATCCTCATCAAGTTGCTTCAACCAGGACTATGTGTCCTTCAGATGCGGAGATGGAAATGAATGGTGCTCTGCGGGGCGGTGGGGGGGCGGGGGCGCGATGATAGGCACCCAGGACTCCTTCCCCCAGGCCTCCTTTTGTTCCCTCACTGCTTCCTGGAGAAGGGACACCCCCCCCCCCACGCACACACCGTCTAGGTGTGCTATTTGCTGTCCATAATTTCCCGTGCCCTTTGGGCATGGCTGATAGAGACGGACATGAAGCAGCAGGACGGCAAGCTGGCACCTGGGCCTAGGGAAGTTTCACAAGTGAAATATCAGAACTGGAGCTGGGACAGACATGCCTCCCCTTCCCGGGGCCGGGGGGGGGGGGTGCGGAAGCTGGGCTGGGGGAGCTGGAGACGAGGGGCACAGAGAGAGGCAGGGAAGGGAGGCCCCACGTGGGCCTGGGAGAGACGGGGATGGGGAGGGCGGGGCGGTGGGGGGCAGGGGGCCACTGCTGACCGGCCTGGGTTCGGGTTCCCTGTCCCCCGTCCTGCTGAGAACGTGCCTTTGCTTCCTGCCCTCAGGTGTGCGAGAGGAGCACGTTTCTTTTCAATAAAGACCAATACATCATGTCACACTATGTTTGGTTTTGCTTGTTCATGTTCCAGACGAGGCCAACGAACTCTCCCAGGGGAGGTGTGGGTACAAAGGATCTGACAGGATGGGAGGGTGCGGGTCTGCGCATGGGCCAAGAAATCCAGAAAATCTGTCGTAGCTGAGACTCAGGCCTTTTTCAGAAATAGGCCAAGAGAGTTCAGCTTTGACCATTCCCTGCCAAGCAGTCATCACAGGTGCTTCCTGGAAGGGATTGAGTTGCAGAAACCAGCGTGGCCCGCAGCCCTCAGGCCTCAGCCCGGCAGGCAGGCAGGCAGGCAGCGGCTATTGTCTGTTGGTCCCGCCCCCGCCCCCGCCCCCGCCCCCGCCCGCTTCTCCACCGCTCGCTCCTTCCCAAGTCGCCAGGGCTGATAGTTGCCGGGAGAGGGGGAGGGGAAGTCCGGACGCTTCATTCCGCAGGGCCTTGTTCAATCGCTTCATTCAAATGCAGAATGCTCTCCGGTCAGATCGGGAGCCTTTGACTTTGCCTCGAGCTCCCCTTTATCGAACGGCTTTTTTTTTTCCTTCCCCAATTTCCCCACCCTTAGGCTGCCCCCTCCAAACTGCAGGGAGGGAGGGAGGGAGGGAGGGAGGGAGGGAGGGATGGGTGAAGGTTGTGTGAGAACTTCTCCTTGTCTCAGGCAAATAGGAGTCCCCTCTTTTTCCTAACCCAGGAAACCCCACTAAACCATTTGAGAATCACGGACATGCGTGGAAGCAAACGTCTTAACTTGAGATCGTGCTCTGCTGTGGGAGGACAGAAAGGAGGGCCAGAATGTCCGGTCTTGTGCTGTCCAGTTCTTAAGCGACTTGAATTCAAGGAGACACATTTTGGGGCGGCCTACTCTGAACATATTGAAAGCTGACCTTGACTGTGTGTGTGTGTGTGTGTGTGTGTGTGTGTGTGTGTGTGTGTGTGTGTGTGTGTGAGGGAGAGGGAGATGGAGGGAGGGAGGGAGGCGGGGAGGGAGGGAAAGGGAGAAAATAGGTTAGTAGAGGCCTCCATTTCATGGAAACTGTTTCTGAGTTCTGAGAACAGGTCGGTTCTGTGAAACAGTTATCATATCTCCTCTCAGGAGGCAGTGATGTTGATGGGCTCCCAAAAACTAGGCCTGTGGTGCAAGCAATCAGGTTATTTCCTAAGAGGCACTTGTATGGAAACCAAAGGAAGACAAAGGTCCATCACTGGAGCCGATTATAAACCAGTGCGGGGGGGGGGGGGAGCGTGTGGGGGGCGGTGTCAGTGAAGAAGATTTGTAGATGTTAGGGTGGAAGCAACTTTAGCAGTTTGAAATGGCTGTGATGATGTCGGGTGTTTGGTTCGACTTTCAGACTGGCTCTCACAGAAACAGGCACCAGGATGGTTTCCACAGGAGCTGTGGTGGCCATGTCTCTAAAGTTTTCACCAAGTCCTCCAGCTTCGGTCTGTAGGGCTTCAGGCAAAGGGCCGTTTTCGTTGTCAGTGATGCCAAGTCAAAAGGGTGGGCGAAAGTGGGAAACATTCATGGAGAGAGTTGTAGCCAGATATTGGGGGCAACTTGAAAGACTTCAGGATCCAGTCCGGTTTTCAGGTGAAAAGCAACACCCTAAGGAAAATGAATAGCACCAGAATCTCATATCCACAAGTGTGTATTCCCGTTTTATGGAAACGTAACGTGGGCCTCTAAGGAACGCGTGCAAGTGACTCTCTTGCCAAAGAAATAAGGAGCCTCACGGAGAGTTTCTGAATTCTGGACGGAGCAGGTAGGGAGAAAAAGAGAAGTGATTCCATTTTGCTGACAAGGGTACAAGTCACCAAATGGATGTCCAACTTTTAAAATAAATTGGGTTTTGTTTGTTTTCATTTTCCCTTGTAGCTGGAAAAGAAAAGATTTCACAATCCGTCCTGTTCTCTCTCTCTCTCTCTCACTCAGGTTAGGAGATTCTTTTCTGTTTGAAATAATGGAAGCATTTATAATGTCGTGCAGTTTCAGGTGTACAGCACAGTGATTTAGATAGAAAGATAGGTAGATAGATAGATAGATATAGATTCTGTTTCAGATTTTTTTTCTCTTACACGTTATTACAAAGTATTGAGTATAGTTTCCTGTGCCAAGTCGTAAGAGCTTGTTGATTATCCACTTTACGTATAGGAATGTGTATATGTTCATCCCAAGCTCCTAAGGTATCCGCACCCTGCCCCCCCCCCCCCGCCCCCAGCGGCTTCCCCAATCAGTCCTATTGTAGACAAGTAGTCATACACACACTATCATCCTAGTCCTCAGTTCATTCAGCCCCACGTAGGTCACTCGTTCTTCTCGGAGTCCAGTTTTCCCATCGGCCCTGTCAATCTTGCCTGATGATTGAGCGTGACTGGAAAAGTGATGGTCCCAAGAAGTTTGCAAGAGCTTTTGTGAAGGCTCATAGGACTTGCCCAGCGAAGTGGGTGCCTTGATCACTGCAGGCTGTGGAAGGTATACCCAAAGTGGCAAACACAATTTTTTTTTAACCGTCTCTATGCCATGGTGAGGACAGAAGGCTTGCAGCAAGGGAAGGCTTCAACCCACATGGAAACCATACTCACCGTCACAGGAACGTTTGGATGACCCTTACTACGTGCCAGTGGAGTGAAGTCCAGTGGCCGGGGCTCAGGGGTTCCTGAGAGAGGAGGTCTGACGCCTCTGGGGACAAAGAGAATTGTTTTCCCCCAGGGTGACAAGCATGACAGGTCAGCCATTGCAGGTAACCTGTAGAAATCTTCCCACCAGCATCTATTTACAATTGGAGCCATTCGAAATGCACCAAGGTGGGTGGCGGAATGCGGGGGGCGGCGGGGACCTGGGGGGGGGGGGTGAGGTTCCCCAGGAAGCCTGAGACATGGAGACCCAGTGGCCGGCCGGGCTGCTGCCCCTCTCTGGGGTCTGCTGTCCCTCTCTGGGGTCTGCTGTAGCCCCGACCCTCTGTTGAATGGACAGAATGGAATTGATCCACGTGTGGCCCCCCCCCACCCCCCATCATCTTTCAAGAGGCTGTTGTTGCCGCCTCGGCATGAAACTCGGGTGGAATATCTCCTTGATACTGGGCTCAGTCCCTGTCGTGTGAGCCTCCATTTGGACGACCGAAAACCCTGTATGCCAGGGCAGAGAAGAAGGATCCCATCATTTCCAGAGCAGCTGGAACACACCCGTGTATAGACACAAGCCAAAGAAGGCTTCACGTTCCTTCCTCTTCGACAACGCTTCCCATGTCAGGAAACCTCTCCAGGAAGCCTACTCCGTTTCATGGCTCTGCTTTCGAAGGAGAGAGAACACATTCTTGAGCTAGGCCCTCTCCTCTTGGATCCTCTCTCAACATGCATTCTAAGTGCAAAAGACTTCATGTGTCATTCGGTTTGGGGGCAAATGTGTCCAAAATACCCCAACGAGTGTAAAACAGTTAGATAGGTCACTGGGGAACAGTGCCTCCTTAGCCACGTCACCCACATCCCAGGGAAAGACTTGCTAGGCAAAGAGAGAAGCCTCTTTCCTTGTGAGCCAACCCTGGCTCTTTGAATATCAAGAGGACTAAGTCCACGTGAGTCCCCCAAGACCTGATAAAGGTAACCTAGAAAAGAAGTGATGATTTTTAGAAGACATAAGCCTGCCTGCCTGCCTGCCTGCCTTCCTTCCTTCCTTCCTTCCTTCCTTCCTTCCTTCCTTCCGGAAAAAGGAAGGAAAGCTTTCTCTCTCATGACGGAGAGAGCAGAGCAATAGAAGAAACACCCAAGCCCGAGCCCAAAGTTGGCCTTTTTCACCGAGAGACAGAAAACTGAATTCTAGTTTTGCACTGGTTTCCTGTTGATACGAACACTCATGTGTGTCCTTGAATCCATCCTCATCTTAAGCAGTCCTGACCACGGTTCCCATTCCTTTCCGAAGATTCTTCTCCTCAGAAACCTTTTCCAATCGCCTGTGCCCAGTTTTAGCTTTTCCCTTGTGTCCTTTGTTTCCCATTTCGAAATGACTAGCTTTAGGACCGAAATGTCTTTTTTTCCCTCCCCCAAACCTTATCTGCATACCTTCTACCTTGCCTCCCCCCTCCCCACACTCCCCAAAGAGGTCCTCTTCCTACAATGAGGATGGCGACCTCGGGTAGCTTGGACCACACACGTTCCTTCTTTAGGATGCCTCATCCTTGGACATTTGTCACCGCCCCCCCCCGCCCCCCACCCCACCCCACCCCACCCCACCCCACCCCACCCCAATCCAATCCAATGAAAGTAAGGAAGCCAACCACAGTGACCCGTGTGAACATGGACTGCCTTGTAGAAGTCCAGGCTCCTGCCTAGTTTGTGGTTTCCCTAAAGCGCAAGATCTGTGTAGGCATGGAAGCACGCATATGCTCCAACTCTCCGGAGCAGGGAGACCCTTAGGCTTGTGGAGCTAGGGACGTTTCAGCATTTTCCCTTCTTTGGAGATGATGTAGACAGGCTGCTGAATGTCCATTCTTTCATGGCACTCAGTCCACCCCTAAACCTAGAGATGTTGGAAAGTCTTGAAGTCGGCCTATGGAAAAGAGTTCTTGTGGAAGACGTTCCCTTACACATTCTCCTCATCTCGTCCACACTTCTGTCCTCTGTGTGTTATGAGCGGTCCCACTTGGATGATTCGTGATTTCTTAAGACAGGAAAGCAGTCAGTCCTCATCTCTACACCTCCCGGCCGCCCCCTCCACCACCCTGTTCCCGTGAGAGATTTTCTTCCTGCTTTCAGACGGGAGAAGGAAAGGAGGGTCCGTGTTCCCCTCCTGTTGTCACCTCGCATGGCAAAATCTCCCTATGCCACGGAGGCCCATTTGGGGGCGGTGTCCTGCGGGCCCGAAGACCTTCCGAGTCAACCTCAAGGAGGATGAGGATGTTCTCTCTTGCCACCGAACCGGTGAACCCGATGGCCTTCTAAGCAATGATGTCTCATCAGCCCACCCCACCCGTTTCACACAGAACGGAACAGCCTCTCCTGGATGACTCGGAGCAGGGGAGTTCCTGGGTCTGTCAGAGAGGGCCCTCTGCTGGCGGTGGGTGAAAAAGCACTGCACAGGACAGGAGGTGTTCGTGGTGTCCTTGGGAAGGAAAGGCGGGGGGGCATTTTATTCTTGGAAAGCTTATGCTGGCCCAGGATGTACACTATGAAAGATGATGCGACCTCATTTGGGGCGGGCACCAGAGGAGGGAGACGCGGGGCGGGGGGGGGGGGGGGCGGGGAGGTGTAGAAACGCATAAAAGCGGTCCTACCTTAAATGAATAAAAAAATAACAAGCAATATAACATGTACAATAAAATAGAGCACACGCAAAGGAAACGAAGGCAAAGTACAGGAAACGAAGAGAAAAATGCAAAGCCTATATACAGTGCTTCCATGTTCCTCATTCAATCAGCTTGGTGCAGGAATCTCCAGGAGATGAACAGCAAGCATACACGGGTCAAGCGGCGGCCGCGGGTCCACCGGCAGCCCGGGGCTGCGCAGCCCGAGTCCGCGCGTGCTGTCGCTCGGCGGCCGGCGGGCCGGGTCTCTGGGCGCCCGCGGCCCGAGGGTCGCTCGGCGGCCGGCGGGCCGGGTCCCGGGCGCGCGCGGCCCGAGGGTCGCTCGGCGGCCGGCGGGCATGGTCTCGGGCGCGCGCGGCCCGAGGGTCGCTCGGCGGCCGGCGGGCATGGTCTCGGGCGCGCGCGGCCCGAGGGTCGCTCGGCGGCCGGCGGCCCGGGTCCCGGGCGCGCGCGGCCCGAGGGTCGCTCGGCGGCCGGCGGCCCGGGTCCCGGGCGCGCGCGGCCCGAGGGTCGCTCGGCGGCCGGCGGGCATGGTCTCGGGCGCGCGCGGCCCGAGGGTCGCTCGGCGGCCGGCGGGCATGGTCTCGGGCGCGCGCGGCCCGAGGGTCGCTCGGCGGCCGGCGGGCATGGTCTCGGGCGCGCGCGGCCCGAGGGTCGCTCGGCGGCCGGCGGCCCGGGTCTCGGGCGCGCGCGGCCCGAGGGTCGCTCGGCGGCCGGCGGCCCGGGTCTCGGGCGCGCGCGGCCCGAGGGTCGCTCGGCGGCCGGCGGCCCGGGTCTCGGGCGCCCGCGGCCCGAGGGTCGCTCGGCGGCCCGCGGCCACGGAGCCTGCAGGCCGCTCGGCGGCCCGGGTCCCGGGCGCCCGCAGCCCGAGGGGCCCTCGGCGGCCGGCAGCCCACGGCCTGCAGGCCGCTCGGCGGCCCGGCTCTCGGGGAGCCCGCGGCGCGAGGGTCGCTCGGCGGCCCGCGGCCACGGAGCCTGCAGGTCGCTCGGCGGCCCGGGTCCCGGGCGCCCGCGGCCCGAGGGGCGCTCGGCGGCCCGCGGCCGGCTGGTCGACCTGCCTGCAAGTCGACCGGCGGCCCGAGGGTCGCTCGGCGGCCCGCGGCCACGGAGCCTGCAGGTCGCTCGGCGGCCCGGGTCCCGGGCGCCCGCGGCCCGAGGGGCGCTCGGCGGCCCGCGGCCGGCTGGTCGACCTGCCTGCAAGTCGACCGGCGGCCCGAGGGTCGCTCGGCGGCCCGCGGCCACGGAGCCTGCAGGTCGCTCGGCGG
>NC_080200.1:29900171-29920171 GCF_030028045.1 Hippopotamus amphibius kiboko | reverse complement strand
AGACAAAGGGCCGGGGCACAGCCGGGCCACCAGGAAAACCAGCGCGGGGCCCCACCGCCCCACACCAGGGGGCGGTCCCGCCAACGCCTGGGACGCCGGCCGGCGCCCGCCACCCTCGAGGGCCTCCCCACGACCCGGCCCCGCCGCCGGGGCCTAGCATGCGACGGTTCCCCCCGCGTGCAGCGGAGGAACCCGTCCACCCCTTCGCGCATCCATCTGCGTCGCCTCCACACATCCATCACCACCTCAGCCGACCCCAAGGGCTCACACGTCCTGGGGAAACGCTCCCGAGCCAGGCGGCCCGACCTAGGGCCACACACCGCCGCCGGCTGCGGCTCGAGGCAAGGGCAGGCGCGGCAGGGCTCCCCGTGGCTGCGGGACTGGGGAGCCGGGACCGGGGGGTCCCCCCCTCCGGGCTCGCCAACGGAGGCGACCCCGCACGCACACACGCCACCCCGCGCCTCGGACACCGGCTCGGCTCGGCCCGGCGGGACCCTCCCCCGACTCGGAGGGGGGAGGCGCGGGCCACGGTAGGCAAAGAGCGGCGCTCGGCCCCACCGCGGGACCGGCGCACCCCTCCCGCGGAGGCGAGGGGGTCTACCCACGTGCTCTGGCAGTCGCCACGGTGGCCACTGCACACTTGGGAGGGGCGGCAGCTGGGGGGTTCGGTACCCCAAGGCTCCCTCTCGGATCGCTAGAGAAGGCTTTCTCACCGAGGGCGCGTCATCCCCCACTCAGCGCCTCTCCTTCGGGCCCGCAGAGGCACTTCCGTGAGCCGCCTACACCTCCTCCAGTCGCCTGGAGGGGAGGGGGTCTGCGGTATGGGTAAGCACACGGCCCACGGGAGCGTTCGCGGCCAGGGCCGGGGCACGACCTCGGTAAGGCTTGCTGCCCTCGGGCTCGCCCCTCGGGCCCTCGAGGGGGAGCACGCCCAAGATGCGTGACACAGCCCCCTCTCTCACAGGCCCCGGCCCCCACGATCGCTCCCACGCCCGCGCACAGCCCCCCACGTAGTGGGGACCACACGGGGCGTGCGCTCGGCCAAGCTCAGGCCCCCACGGCACGCCGCTGAGGACCAGCACAACGAGGCGGCCCCTGGCCCCACCGCCGGGGGGAACAGGCGGGCGCACCTCCCTTACCGTCTCGACCCCCCCAAGAGAGAGCCGCTCACGGCACCCGCCACGGTGGCGGAGACCCGAGGGACACGCTGGGAAAGGGGAACAACACCACCGCTCGGCCTCGGGCACCTGAGGGACGACCTGGAGCGCTCCAGGAGCACCACGGAGGGCCAGGCGCGGCACGCTCGCACACCGACGGGGGGCGCGCAGCGTGGCGGCGGGGCGGCCCTCCCCGCCGCGGGGAGGGCCGCTCGCGAGGCGTACGCCAAAGAGGCACAGCGAGAGCGTCTGCTGCGTCCGAGGACCCCGGTCCCCGCCCACGCTGGGAGGCGGGGGCGGGAGACCGCGGGTTCGGGGCCGGAGGCCGCACCCCTGCCTTCCGCACACCCCGGCAGGCGGGGCGGAAGAGAGGCGAGGAGCCCGCGGACAGAACGAGAAGAGCGGTCCCGTCCCCCAGGAACGTCCGTCCCTCGTCTGGCACGGCTTAGGCCCAGCCCAGCGGAGCGTGGCACCACCACATCAATCGGTTGACCCACCCAGCCTAAAGCCACGGCGGGGGAGGCCCGCAGGGGAGGCACGGCGAAGACCCATCACACGGAGGCCCGCTTCCGCCTCGCCGGCGCCCCTTCGTCTCGGGCAAAGAGCAGCCAGCCACCCCAGAACGAGAACGCCTGACACGGGGCACAGAGCCTGTGGGGTGGGGTCGTGCCGGCCACTCACCACCGGGTGCCTGCAGCGGGGGCAGCGCACAGGGTCGAGCACCCGACGCCACCTGGCCCCGCCGCCCTCGGGCTCAGCCAGAGGCCGGAGGCGGCACCGCGGGTCGGGGCAGCCGGACGCGCACGCAAGAGCCGGCGCGCAGGCCCAAGCGGGCAGCTCAAGCGGCAAGGACCGAGCCGGGCGTCAGACAGCCGCCCCCAGCCCGGAGTCCTGCCCGCGTCCGGAGCCCCAGCGTCTATCGGCGACAGACGCAGAAGAACACCGTGTCAGCACCTATCTGGTGGCAAAAAGGCCCCATTTCCGGCGGAAGAAATCATCGCGCCCGACAGCGGGGCCCACCCACGAGGTTCACGGGGGCCCCCGGAACCTCGGTCCGGCCACCTGCCCCCAACACTTCCCCATCCACACTTGCCCCGGAGCGCCCGGGGCCACCTGGTCGACCCGGGGATGGAGGGGTGGCAGAGTGGGCCGGGGACACGGGGGAGAGGGAGCGGGCTGGGGACGCCCTCCCCGGTCCCCCCACGCGGGCAGGCACCGGTCCATCCGAGTCTCCGGGCCAGGACTTGGTTCCAAGAAAGAAACACAGCACCCCTCCGAGCCGCCTCCGATGAGCGGGCCCCATGAGGGACCACGCCCGGGCCCGGGAGCCCCTCCCCGGGCCACCCAGTATGGCTCGCGCCAGTCCCCACCTCCCGGCCCGGACTCGGGGTGGAGAGCGGAGGGGGGAGACAAAGTCGCGTCCGACGACCGGGACCCACGCGGGCACGCTGACAGGCCGGGTGCACCCTCGCCGGCCACCTGCGCGAGCAGGGGCCGGTCCGTCCACGTCTCCGGACCCATCGGGACTTGAACCCATTTCTCCAGGGAGACGCCCGGAGCCCACGGGGCAACGCACCCAGGCCCGGGCCAGCCTCTCCGGGTCACCGCTGGCGGCCCAGGCCGGTCCTCACCTCTGGAGTCCGGCTCGGAAAACCATCGGCCCGAAAGCATCTGACGACCGGGACGCACACGCGTCCACCACCGAGCCCGTGGCGGCCTCCACCGGCCTCAACGCTCGGCCCGAGCCGGTCCCCACCTCCGGAGCGGGACGCGGGGGGCACCGGGAAAGGGAGGTGGGGGGGGTCGGGGAACGAACGCTCCCAAGGGCGGCCCAGGAGAAGGCCGGGCCACCAAGTCCCAGGCGCTCCGGGCGCGGCAGACCCTCTCCTCTCCCACCGCGGCGGCACGACCCGACATGGGTTCCCGCGGCCGGAGGGGCACGGGCGCATGCTGGTCGACCCGGCCAGGCGGCCCCTCAGCCCCGGCTCGGGAGCGCGGCGGCAGTCACAGCCCCATAGATCTGCAGGCCCAATCTCAGGCGACAGCAGGAGGCGCCTACGCCTCGGCGCCACCGGGGCTGCCAGCACCAGCGTCGCCCGCCTCCCGGAACTCTGCTTCGGGCCCGGCGGCTGAGTCACAGCCCTCGACAAGGTCGCCGGAGCTCCGGAGGGAAGGGACAATATAAAAGCGGCCGCCAGGTGGCGCCCGACAACCGGCTCGAACGTCCCCGGGCCGGATCCCGGTCGCCGGCCGGCCACCGAGGACGCCGGAGCGCCGGGCCGCCCAAACGCCCGAGCTCCTCCCGGAGCGGGGCGGGCGTCCCGCGCGGCCCCGAGGGGTCCGCCTCGGAGCTAGCTCCCGGCCCGACACGACACGACACGACACGACACGGCGCGTCCCGATCCCCGGCAGCACACGGGGGCGGGGGTAGCTGGCAAGATGCCGCCGGGAGGCTGCCTGGAAGGGGACGCGATTCCAGGCCATGGGGGGGGGGGCGCGGGGAATTCCACGGAGACGCCCACAGTGCCACAAGCGAGATCCCCAGCTCCCCGGAGGGTGAGAGGGAGGGAGGGAGGGAGGGAGGGAGGGAGGGAGGGAAGGCGGGGACCAGCGAAACGAAACCAGGCAAGCGCTCAGAGAACGACGCAGGAACTCATCCCTTCTGGCACGGGGAAGGGCTTTGGAAAGCTGATACGCAGAGCCCGGAAGCTAGAAACGAAAGTAAACATACACTCTGGCCCCACACAAATGGAAACAAACATCTATTTCCGCACAGACCGCGACAAAGTCCAAAGAGAACACATGGGTGCGTGGGTGGGGAACATGCCCTTGAGGTCAGAACGTGGATTTCAAAATGGACTGACCACAGTCACCGGCGGGCGGGGGCAGGGGGGCGGGGAGCAGCGAGTCAACAGCCATCCACTAAAGAAACCGCGTTCCAGGACATCTACACAATGCAACGTGGTGAGTGTGCGTGCGTGCGTGCGTGCGTGTGTGTGTGTGTGTGTGTGCGCGCGCGCGCGCGCGCGTGCGTGTGAGAGAGAGATTTACAGTAAAGGTTCACAGTGACCTGTCGTCCCACCAAAATCAAACCAAGCCAAACTACCAAAAAGTCAAAGTCAAGCTCTGGGACTGCTGTGGCCCTTCAAGGAGTACGTAAAGGCACACACACATGTACGTGTATGCACACGTGTACACGTACAGACACACACACGTGTACACGTACACACACACACGCATCTGAAAACCTCAAGCATGTCCCATAAGAGGTTCCTGTCCAAAACAGGGCAAGGCCTCATGCAACGCAGCCCCCCCAGAACAAGCAACCCGATGGGGAAAGTGGGCAGGAGGCCTGAACAGAGCAGACCAAGACCAGGCATTTTCATCCACAAGGAAACAAAGCCAGAAAAAACCAACAGAAAACAACGCCCACAAAGGAAACAAAGCAACAAGGACGACGACCCCCACCACTCCAACAGCAACCGCAACACAGTTTTCCACTGTCAACAAAGCAACCAACAGTACCTTTCTTGGGGGGTGGGGGCGGGGACAAAACCAAAAGCCAAAGGAAACCTTTCCCTGAAATACAAGAAACAACTGGGGCTGCCTAGCTGGCGCACTGCTTAAGAATCCGCCCGCCACTGCAGGGGACACGGGTTCGATCCCTGCTCCAGGAAGGTCCCACATGCCGCGGAGCAACGAAGCCCGTGAGGCACAACGACTGAGCCCATGTGCCGCAACTCCTGAAGCCCCCGTGCCTGGAGCCCGTGCTCCGCACCAAGAGAAGCCACTGGCAATGAGGAGCCTGCGCACCACAACGAAGGGGAGCCCCCACTCACCGCAACGGAAAGAAAGCCCGCGCACAGCAAAAAAAGACCCAACGCAGCCCATCAAATACAGAACCATTTTTTTTTTAAATGGAGGGTATGATAGAAAGCGCTGGCATTTCTCTGCACAAGCATACACGGCCAGGCCCAGGATCTGGAATCGCGACAGCAAGTTCCAAACGGCAGAGGAAAGTGGCTCCTGACGGGACACCTATTTTTCACGCTGAGAGAGACCACCACCATGTCATGCTGGAGGACTCAGAGATATCACCTGGCGCCTGACAGAATGGCTCCCCGACAACAGATGACACTACGGAAAACAGCACAGAAGTCCCTGAAAGCACTGCACCAACAACTACCACGTGACCCAGCAACTCCACTACGTGCCCACCGAGGGGGTGAGGGTGACACATACATACACGTGTATGTGTATCCACACCTATCCCTATGTAGCCATAGTTAGGGACATACCGATAGCGCTCTCTGTGTGCATACGTCTCTACCTAGTCACACACAGGCGCGCGCGCGTTTATGACTCAACCCTACCAGGGAATGAGGTCTTGCCATCCACGGAAACATGGAGAGACCCAGAGGGTATTGCGCTACACAAGATACCTCAGGTCGCGAGACTATCATGTCTGTGAAGAACGTACACAGCAATACACACACATGAACACAAAGAAGGAACCGCAAACAGGTTCCTCGACACCTAAAAGGAACAAATGGGGGGTGGCCAGAGGAGGGAGGGAGGGGGGAAGAGGGAGACGAGTGCAATAGGTGAGGGAGAGGAAGCGGTGCCCACTTCTAGTTATGAAATAAACAACTCACTCGCAGGATGTCATGTACAGCAGGCGGAATAGAGTCCATCCTACTGTCATGACATCGAATGGTGACAGACAGTAACGAGACTTATCACGGAGATCCCTGGGCCATGTGTAAACATAGCCACTCGCTAGGGTATACACCTGAAAACCAATATACTCTTGTCAGTCTGTTAGACTTCCATTTTAAAAGGGCGGGGGGAGGAGGGAGGGAGGGGGGAGGGGGGCAGAGAAAGGAGCAAGAGGAAGAGGAGGGTGGTGGGGGAGGAGGAGGAGGGGGGGGAGGAGGAGGAGGAGGAGGAGGAGGAGGAGGAGGAGGAGGAGGAGGAGGAGGAGGAAAAAGATGGCTTGCCTTGAAGAAATCAACAAAAGGAAAGAGCGAGAGAGACAGAGACAGAGGCAGAGAGAGACGCGAAATCAAGAGTGGACACTCAGGTGACTGCAAGAGTTAAGGGAGATTAAGACAAGAAACAAACTCCCAACAGTAGTTTGGTAAGTCCAAAATCAAGATTTGGATATCATGCTGGCATCAAGCACCAACCCTTCTAAATGGACACAAAGACACACAGGCCTCCCTCACTTGGGGCGGGGGGGGTCGTCAGGACCAGGAAATGACCATGCAAGCGGAAGCTGGAAAAGGCAACCTTGTTCATCCACGGCGGAAACATACCATGGTCCCACAGCATTCAAAACATTGTATCAAAACATGTACAAACGGCTCTTCCTCACTCCCAATGAAAACTGCAGAGAACGTCCAAAACAGCCAACGTGTGATTTGCTTAGCAGATTGTCATGGAGAGCCTCGACCAGAAAGCATCGCTTTCGGTTTGTAACATCATAGGAACAGCAGTCTCAACAGCGCTTGCCTTCTTGGCGCAGTATCATTTCTACGCCTGGATACACAGTCCTACTTTGGGGTGGGGGGGTGGGGGTGAGGGAGCCCTGCCAGCAGTTCCTATTTTTCAAAGCAGACCTCTTCCCCCTCCCCCCAACCACCACCACCATTTTTCTTATTTTTTTTCTCTTTCCTCTGGTCTCAGGTTCTGCCCAATCCAGTCCACTGGCCTCCATCCCAGGCCACTGTGGGCTGTGTGTACAGATTTGCAAGATGAAGACAGTTCTCCCCAGAGAACCGGGCAGCCGCCCGGCTGAGATCTAAAAACCGATCTGCTCATGCAGTTCCACTTTTTCTTTTTCTCTTTTAAATGGGCTTCTTTCTGTCAAGGAGAAGATTTCCAAATCAAAAGGAGACCGAAAGATTTCTAGGTTCCACAGCTTCAGGATTCCATGGATCGGGGGTGTCAAAAAGTCTGCGCAGGGCCTTCAGTAAAGGCCGTCTTTCTCAGCGCACACAAGTCAACCCGAGACCAAGGCAACCTGAGGGCAAAACCCCTCGCTTGATTTCATTTCTCCCATTAGGCCCCGAACATCAGAGCGCGTGTGACAGAGAGAGAGAGACAGAGAGAGACAGAGACAGAGACAGAGACAGAGACAGAGACAGAGACAGAGAGACAGAGAGAGAGAGAGAGAGAGAGAGAGAGAGAGAGAGAGAAACCCCACAAAAGAGAAACAAACGAAAACCCCAGCAAAGGTTCCATACATTGTTCGCCAGGATTGGAAGTGATGACGTCGTTGCGGGGGAGGGGGAGAATTATGCGGAGGGCACTTGCAAACCTCGCGGTTGCAGCCAGCAGGTGCTGACAGATACGTTTTTGAAACCGGCTGGCGGCGCCCTTGAGCTTCCTACGGTTCTGACCATACCCGTTCTCAGGGAGGTGGCTGTGGAGCCCAGGATAGGCCACGCCAAAATGCACCTCCGTGGCACAGTGATCATTTGGCGTGACGGTGACCTCAAGCAGGCGGCCAACACAAGAGGGACCCTCGGGCTCTTCTTTGTGTCTCCCTGAAAGCGAGACATCCATCTCTCTCGCGGGTGAAAGGCGCACTCCCTGCATCTGCACCTGGAGTTAGGAGGACGCTCCGATCCCCAAAGTAGGGAATTCATTGGGGCCGAGAAGCCTAGGGAGACAGACACTGTGACTTCTTTCAGGGACCCCCCCCAAGCCCAAACTCTGTTTAGATTCTTCCTTCCCTCAGGGCGCACCCGAAAGCTAAGTCTCTCGGTCTGATCCCTGTCTCACACATGTACTGTCCCTTGGTCTACACAGTCGAAAAGCTGCCCGCCTCAGCCACTTCTCACGGCTAGAAGGTAAAACAACAACAACAACAACAAACGAACACGTGTTCCCGCTCCCGCTTCCTCTATCCGCCTTGAGTCCATGTTAGGATGAGTCCAGCCACGAGGACTCAAGAGGGGCAGAGGGGGAGATTTCCCCCTCCCCCAAACAGGAAGGGGTCTGGAACTCTCTTCCCAGTGGCCACCCAGCTCAACTCTGGGTGCCTGAACCCTAGTTTGCCTCCTTTCGAGTTTTAAATGCTCTTCCCTGGGTTAGAATCACAAGGAGAGATGCTCACGCATGTATGTCTTCCAAGTTTTACGTGACATGGGGCAGCCCTCCTAAGAAAGCAAAGAAAGACTCAGAGAAGTGGCAACACCTACAATCTCTTCGGTTCTGCTGAGGAGAGGGAGGAAATCTGGGAAAGTAACTATACTATGGCCCGGGCTGGCGGGCGCCGGGGTGGGGGGGGTGTTAAGGGAGCTAAAGGAGGATGAGATTTCTTAGAAACTCATTCTTAGGCACAGAAACATTGGATGGATGCGGGACCCCACCTCTTCTTTTCCCTTGTGTTGGGAAGATCATTTGGCTCCTGCCAGCTGGGGTTTCATGCCCCCACGAATCATCAGGCGAGTGCTCCGGAGAAAAGAGCGAGAGCACAGGTCAGGAGAACATGGAGAAGATGGCTGCCGGATGCCCGGGGCCACACGGATGTCTTCGGGGGCACAGGCACGTCCACGATCTGTGGACCATGTCTACGGCAGATTGGGTGTGTAGGTCATTTTGAACAGGCTCCCATCCACCTGCCCTCATTGGGGTCCTGTCTCCAGCTCCCCTGAGCGGTGCCGTCACGGCCAGGTGAAGACAGGGCTCCTCCAGGGGCGGGCCCGTGCCAGAGAAAGGGAGACGGCAGTGAAGTCCTCGAGCTTCGGGTACTTCTACCAGAGTGACTCTCCTTCATCAAGTCCCCGGCAGGTGGAGGGACACGTCTTTCTGACACGGTGGGGCCAGGGGAGGCTTAGAAAAAGGCTTCTGACAACCGCACCATCAAGTATGAGCTCTCCGTTTCCTTGACGGAAGAGTCCCCCACTCTCCCAAGTGGTAGAGCTAGGAACGGGCCCCTCGGGTCCCATCTTACACGTGAGAATGACATGCTGACTTTACCCCTCTTCAAGGCGGAGTTTGTAAAAGGTCAGCCCTGGAGGAAGGACCCAGCTTGTCAGTCCTCTCATGCTATCATCCAAGCCGAGGAGAGCCGTGCCAGGCCTCCACGGAAGGAATACGGCGGTCGGCTGCCTTTGGAGAAGATGGCTCTGTGAGCAGCAGCGTGGAAACCAACCGAGAAGCAGGGGCCACTCTAGAGGCCAGCAGGGTCCTTAGGGGCCCAGCCAGGCCAGGCCAGGCCAGGATGGAGAGAGGGGATGGAGCCGGACCTTTGAGGCCCTAGCCTCCACAGCACCTGGGATTCTGCTGGGATTCTTGAGAAACTCGCTCCACATTCTAGAAGGGCCTGCGTGTCACAAAGATACGAAGCCATACTTTCCTTAAAGAGCACCTGCCCTCAGGAAGTGGCACTCAGCACGCTCGCTGGTGATGGGCCAGACACACCCATAGACACTCAGGTTCCAGGGAAAAGCTTTGCTCAGCTCTTTCTCCCCTTGCGTCCTCAAAACACAAAGCCATCGCTTCCGGATACCAGGGAAGCTCTCAGGTAGGTTTGTGCTGGGGCGGGCGCCAACTAGAACTGTGAAGAGGGGAGATCGGAGCCGCAGAAGCTCTGGGGCCCCGAGGAAAGACGCCGCCGCCGATCCACCTCTCGCACCTTCCTCTCAGCGGGAGGGCCAGGGACTCTCCCCCCGCACAGGATCCTGGCCACACACGAGGGAGGGCCCACACCCACTGTCCTGCTCCTCTTTGCCTGGGGTGGGTTCAGAGACACTGGACTCGGCTCATCCCTCTCCACAGCGGCGCGTCCCTCTCCACAGCCGTGCACGGCAGGCAGCAGAGCAGAAGAACAAGAGCTGGCATCGTCCACCGTTCCCAGAGCTGCTCCATTCCCGTCCACGCGCATCCGGATGGGGCGCACAGACAGGGCGCCCGTCCTGAGGTCACCGTGTCGCTCCAGGTGCGGACTCCCGAGATGGTGACATCTCGGTCGAGGAGACCGTCCCCTGTGAGACCACAGGCTTGGCAGTATTGCCGAGAGCATGCTTCGTGGGCCATCTGCAATTCCATGTCACCGGAAACATACCGTGTCAAACTTGTGCTCGGCCTCCAAGTCAAAGGGCTGCCTGAGGACTTTGACCGACAATTCCAGTTGCTCCTGGCCTAAGAGACACAACTTCTCCCAAGAAAACAAACCGTAACACAATGTAAAGTCTGACCTACCTCCAGACGCGTGTTTGACGTGGCACGGCCATGTCCGGAGGCTCATGTGACTTCCATGCGGGGGCAGCCTGGGAACCGCCTTTCTGAGTCTCCCCCTCCCCGTGCGACCCCAGGGTAGGGCTGGTGCGAAGAGAACGCTGGATGGGATGTAGGCATTGGAAGTGAAGCCACAGCCAAGGCTCTCTGCAGGCTGTCGCCATCCCACACGGTGACAGGTGGGCACAGAGGTGCAGGGTGGAAGGCTGTCCATCCACACATACACACACACACACACACACACACACCCACCCCCGCCGCCCTGCGTCTGGCTAGTGTTCCCAGCTGGTGCCCCCTGGACGACAGTGGCCCAGGCCACTCCTGGCTGCCTGGCCGCAGATCCACCGAGGGACAGCTGTGCCTTCCCCCGAGTCTCTCCATGTCTCCCCTGTGGCCCCGCACATCGGTGGCTACCTTTCCCTGTGGGCGCTGACAGCTCCATCGGCACTGCCACCTCCGCCACTGCCACCGGGCACTCAGAGGACTGAGAGCCACAGCCTTCCCTCCCCTCCCCTCCTCCGCAGCCCAGCCCAGCCCTGCCCTGCCCAGCTGCTCCCAGGCCTCTGGAAGGTCCAGTTCCTAGAACGAGGTCTTCATTCCTGTGACTCCCACGGTGTCTCTGCTTCCATGACACAGACCGGCTATGTTGTCCCGACAGTAGGACACACACAGAAACCCTGTGTGAAAATCATGAGGCTGACAGCATCATTCGTCATCTGAGACAGAAAATCAATACAGATATCGTATTAAATACACATAATTATACGTAGGGGTGTGTGTGTGTGTGTGTGTGTGTGTGTGTCTGTCTGTCTGTCTGTCTGTCTGTCTGTCTGTCTGTCTGTATCTCACTGCAGTATTCACACAAGCATTGCCAGCCAAGCAGAACCTCAGGTCTCTGTGATAATTGTCCCTGGGGATGTTCTGCCGACTGTCACGCAGAGACCGTCGTTGTACGGAGACACAGGTAAAGACGTGTGTTTGTCAAGACAGGAGAACACAGAAAACACATCCTGTTTCACAGGGATGAACTAGTGTCATGATGCCAACCTGGGGACACGGGCGCCCGTTCATGCTCCTGGCCAGGCCCTGCAAGCATTAGGGGACCATCGCTTCTGTCCTTGTATGGGCCGCTCACTGCACCGAGTTCTTAGTCACCTCACGTAGCCCTCACCGCAAATCCACACCTTGAACGTGGTCCTCCTTCCTCATCGCCACCGCCACCACGTTCCTCCTGGTCTCTTTAAACGCGCACGCGTCCCTGGTGGGTGGGGTAAGGAGCCAGCTCCCCCCACCCCACCCCACTCCGGTGCCTGCCTGCCTGCCTGCCTGCCTGCCTGCCTGCCTGCGTGCGTAGAGTAGAAGCAGGGAATGTTCTGTCGTTCCCCCTTCCCAACCCGCGAACGAAGGAAACCTTCGCGTATCTTTCTATACTTTATGTGCTGTCGCCTACATGTGTTCCCCCATTTTTCTTTATCCACAAGAGCTCCCTGCAGTCCCCACTCTCTGTATGAACGGCATTCACACACGTCCAAAGTGAATTTATTTCAGCTTCTATCGGGTGGCATATCCAGATAGATCCTTTAGGTCAGGAAGCACAGAAACACAGCCAAGTCGAGTGAGTGCTGAACCAGAGTCATTTAGGAATCCTATGAGGTGACCAGTGTGGAAGGAGCATGTGTTCCAAGGCACTTCTTTTGATGTCTTAGGTTTACCTAGCCAGCAATGCAGATCCCATGAAAGTGGGCAGAGATCTTTTCTCCATAGGCTCTCCTGTTACGGAACGCAAGTGTGTTCCCGTGCCCACGGACGACACACAGTGAGGCCAAACAAGGGGACACGTCAGAGTTTGGGGCAGGGGAAGGTTTCTAGCATGGCCGAGCAAGGGGAGGGTGGGAATCTTTCTTTTCCAGAAAAGTTAGAACTTCTCTCAAGTTGCATGGGCCCAGAAAATGCTTTCTCCTCTTCGATCATCAGTCAAGGAAAGGTAGCACCTGGTTTTTCACGAGGAGATTTTCTTCCTAATTCCAGTTATCTTATAAAATAAAGAAGAAAAATTATGTTAATGTTTCACATAAGCGTCCAGGACTATTTCACTTCCATGATTTGAAGAAATGTTATTTTCTCTCCAACTGACACTGTCCTTGAAGGACCAAGCTAAACTTCTAAGGAGCCAAATTCCAAATAATTTTGAGACTAGGAAATACAAAGTGTAGTGTCATAGATTGATTGATGGATCCATTGATTTCATCAGACAGCAGTCATCACTTCTAAGATTATTCGAACACCACTAACGTTTGGGTAACAAAGTTGAGATGTCTGCGCTCGAGCACGTGCGCGCGTGTGTGTGTGTGTGTGTGTGTGTGTGTGTGTGTGTGTGTGTGTGACTCATAAGGGGATGTTTTCCATAGCTGTGCACTATGGCACTGCAGGATCTCTGGTTGCTGAGTACCCAGAGGTGGAAGCCCCGATACAGAGCTTGGACTGTGAAGTTATGCATGGGTTCTCAATGGTGTGTGTGGGGTCGGCCCCCCTAATCCCCCATGTTGGTTGTTCAACGGTCAACTCTAATATATAGATCAGAGAGGATATCATCCATGTGCTTCATATGAATAACTTTCCCAAATAATCTTTATCTTTTTCAAAGGAAGACATCCTGTAATCCATTTCATAAGATGCTATTGGGAACCTACTCCCCCAGCATGTGAATTATCCCTACAGAGCACAAGATCCCTGAGAAGGAGGAGCCCTGGACGCTGAGACACCAGGAAAGTAGGCTTTTAGATGATATTTTCTGCTTCTCATGAGATGACGGTGTCTACTGATCCTATTCAAGTGTGTAAAATGAGAGCCCCCTGGCAAGGATCAGCAGAAGGTCTTTGCTGCTGGGCCCTGGGCTCTTCCTTTCAGTGGGGAGGCCAAGAGCCTCAAGAAGGAAGGAAGGAAGGAAGGAAGGAAGGAAGGAAGGAAGGAAGGAAGGAAGGAAGGTAGGTGGGAGGGAGGGAGGGAGGGAGGGAGGGAGGGGAGGGTTTGCCCGGTGCCATCAGGCCCGTGTGTCACCCTAAAGAGAAGGGCAGCCATCGCCACTGCTGGAATCATGTCCCCATTTCCTGGGCAGGACATTCAAGAAGGCCTCCTCCTGTGTGTTTCGTGCATCACCTCGACGGTGCCCCCAGGAATAGTCACCGGAGGGAACTGTGCAGCTGAGCCAACCTGCCTGGGAACACGGCCTCCTTCCTTTAAGAAGTGGAAAACTCGCCCAGTGCTCTCTCTGTTGTTGTTTTTCCGGTCCTTATCCTTGTCCTTGTCGTCGTCGTCGTGGTCGTCGTCATCGTTACTGTTGTTAACAAGTGAATGAGAGTGAGTCAGAAAGAGAAAAACAAATATTGTATATTCACACATATATGTGGACTGCAGAAAAATGGTACACATCAACTGGTGTGCAAGGCAGAAAGAGAGACACAGATGTAGAGCACAAACATATGGACACCAAGTGGGGAAAGCGGGGAGGGTTGGGGGGGAATGAATTGGAAGATTGGGGTACCAAATTGTACACTCTAAATATATACAGTTTATTGTAAAACATGAAAAGAAAAAAAGTTAAGAAAAAGTGAATGATGCCTCCGTCTAGAGGAATACTTGGCAGTTATTATGTTCAGGACCATTTCTTTTTCTGCCATTGATGGAAAACTCCTTGGATCCCGTTAGCATTTATGGATTCAAGGAGTGCAGTTCTTCATAGGTTCTGTCACGTCGTTAGGAGGGGAATCCTCATCAAGTTGCTTCAACCAGGACTATGTGTCCTTCAGATGCGGAGATGGAAATGAATGGTGCTCTGCGGGGCGGTGGGGGGGCGGGGGCGCGATGATAGGCACCCAGGACTCCTTCCCCCAGGCCTCCTTTTGTTCCCTCACTGCTTCCTGGAGAAGGGACACCCCCCCCCCCACGCACACACCGTCTAGGTGTGCTATTTGCTGTCCATAATTTCCCGTGCCCTTTGGGCATGGCTGATAGAGACGGACATGAAGCAGCAGGACGGCAAGCTGGCACCTGGGCCTAGGGAAGTTTCACAAGTGAAATATCAGAACTGGAGCTGGGACAGACATGCCTCCCCTTCCCGGGGCCGGGGGGGGGGGGGTGCGGAAGCTGGGCTGGGGGAGCTGGAGACGAGGGGCACAGAGAGAGGCAGGGAAGGGAGGCCCCACGTGGGCCTGGGAGAGACGGGGATGGGGAGGGCGGGGCGGTGGGGGGCAGGGGGCCACTGCTGACCGGCCTGGGTTCGGGTTCCCTGTCCCCCGTCCTGCTGAGAACGTGCCTTTGCTTCCTGCCCTCAGGTGTGCGAGAGGAGCACGTTTCTTTTCAATAAAGACCAATACATCATGTCACACTATGTTTGGTTTTGCTTGTTCATGTTCCAGACGAGGCCAACGAACTCTCCCAGGGGAGGTGTGGGTACAAAGGATCTGACAGGATGGGAGGGTGCGGGTCTGCGCATGGGCCAAGAAATCCAGAAAATCTGTCGTAGCTGAGACTCAGGCCTTTTTCAGAAATAGGCCAAGAGAGTTCAGCTTTGACCATTCCCTGCCAAGCAGTCATCACAGGTGCTTCCTGGAAGGGATTGAGTTGCAGAAACCAGCGTGGCCCGCAGCCCTCAGGCCTCAGCCCGGCAGGCAGGCAGGCAGGCAGCGGCTATTGTCTGTTGGTCCCGCCCCCGCCCCCGCCCCCGCCCCCGCCCCCGCCCGCTTCTCCACCGCTCGCTCCTTCCCAAGTCGCCAGGGCTGATAGTTGCCGGGAGAGGGGGAGGGGAAGTCCGGACGCTTCATTCCGCAGGGCCTTGTTCAATCGCTTCATTCAAATGCAGAATGCTCTCCGGTCAGATCGGGAGCCTTTGACTTTGCCTCGAGCTCCCCTTTATCGAACGGCTTTTTTTTTTCCTTCCCCAATTTCCCCACCCTTAGGCTGCCCCCTCCAAACTGCAGGGAGGGAGGGAGGGAGGGAGGGAGGGAGGGAGGGAGGGAGGGAGGGATGGGTGAAGGTTGTGTGAGAACTTCTCCTTGTCTCAGGCAAATAGGAGTCCCCTCTTTTTCCTAACCCAGGAAACCCCACTAAACCATTTGAGAATCACGGACATGCGTGGAAGCAAACGTCTTAACTTGAGATCGTGCTCTGCTGTGGGAGGACAGAAAGGAGGGCCAGAATGTCCGGTCTTGTGCTGTCCAGTTCTTAAGCGACTTGAATTCAAGGAGACACATTTTGGGGCGGCCTACTCTGAACATATTGAAAGCTGACCTGGTGACTGTGTGTGTGTGTGTGTGTGTGTGTGTGTGTGTGAGAGAGGGAGAGGGAGATGGAGGGAGGGAGGGAGGCGGGGAGGGAGGGAAAGGGAGAAAATAGGTTAGTAGAGGCCTCCATTTCATGGAAACTGTTTCTGAGTTCTGAGAACAGGTCGGTTCTGTGAAACAGTTATCATATCTCCTCTCAGGAGGCAGTGATGTTGATGGGCTCCCAAAAACTAGGCCTGTGGTGCAAGCAATCAGGTTATTTCCTAAGAGGCACTTGTATGGAAACCAAAGGAAGACAAAGGTCCATCACTGGAGCCGATTATAAACCAGTGGGGGGGGGGGGGAGCGTGTGGGGGGCGGTGTCAGTGAAGAAGATTTGTAGATGTTAGGGTGGAAGCAACTTTAGCAGTTTGAAATGGCTGTGATGATGTCGGGTGTTTGGTTCGACTTTCAGAGTGGCTCTCACAGAAACAGGCACCAGGATGGTTTCCACAGGAGCTGTGGTGGCCATGTCTCTAAAGTTTTCACCAAGTCCTCCAAGCTTCGGTCTGTAGGGCTTCAGGCAAAGGGCCGTTTTCGTTGTCAGTGATGCCAAGTCAAAAGGGTGGGCGAAAGTGGGAAACATTCATGGAGAGAGTTGTAGCCAGATATTGGGGGCAACTTGAAAGACTTCAGGATCCAGTCCGGTTTTCAGGTGAAAAGCAACACCCTAAGGAAAATGAATAGCACCAGAATCTCATATCCACAAGTGTGTATTCCCGTTTTATGGAAACGTAACGTGGGCCTCTAAGGAACGCGTGCAAGTGACTCTCTTGCCAAAGAAATAAGGAGCCTCACGGAGAGTTTCTGAATTCTGGACGGAGCAGGTAGGGAGAAAAAGAGAAGTGATTCCATTTTGCTGACAAGGGTACAAGTCACCAAATGGATGTCCAACTTTTAAAATAAATTGGGTTTTGTTTGTTTTCATTTTCCCTTGTAGCTGGAAAAGAAAAGATTTCACAATCCGTCCTGTTCTCTCTCTCTCTCTCTCACTCAGGTTAGGAGATTCTTTTCTGTTTGAAATAATGGAAGCATTTATAATGTCGTGCAGTTTCAGGTGTACAGCACAGTGATTTAGATAGAAAGATAGGTAGATAGATAGATAGATATAGATTCTGTTTCAGATTTTTTTTCTCTTACAGGTTATTACAAAGTATTGAGTATAGTTTCCTGTGCCAAGTCGTAAGAGCTTGTTGATTATCCACTTTACGTATAGGAATGTGTATATGTTCATCCCAAGCTCCTAAGGTATCCGCACCCTGCCCCCCCCCCCGCCCCCAGCGGCTTCCCCAATCAGTCCTATTGTAGACAAGTAGTCATACACACACTATCATCCTAGTCCTCAGTTCATTCAGCCCCACGTAGGTCACTCGTTCTTCTCGGAGTCCAGTTTTCCCATCGGCCCTGTCAATCTTGCCTGATGATTGAGCGTGACTGGAAAAGTGATGGTCCCAAGAAGTTTGCAAGAGCTTTTGTGAAGGCTCATAGGACTTGCCCAGCGAAGTGGGTGCCTTGATCACTGCAGGCTGTGGAAGGTATACCCAAAGTGGCAAACACAATTTTTTTTTTAACCGTCTCTATGCCATGGTGAGGACAGAAGGCTTGCAGCAAGGGAAGGCTTCAACCCACATGGAAACCATACTCACCGTCACAGGAACGTTTGGATGACCCTTACTACGTGCCAGTGGAGTGAAGTCCAGTGGCCGGGGCTCAGGGGTTCCTGAGAGAGGAGGTCTGACGCCTCTGGGGACAAAGAGAATTGTTTTCCCCCAGGGTGACAAGCATGACAGGTCAGCCATTGCAGGTAACCTGTAGAAATCTTCCCACCAGCATCTATTTACAATTGGAGCCATTCGAAATGCACCAAGGTGGGTGGCGGAATGCGGGGGGCGGCGGGGACCTGGGGGGGGGGGTGAGGTTCCCCAGGAAGCCTGAGACATGGAGACCCAGTGGCCGGCCGGGCTGCTGCCCCTCTCTGGGGTCTGCTGTCCCTCTCTGGGGTCTGCTGTAGCCCCGACCCTCTGTTGAATGGACAGAATGGAATTGATCCACGTGTGGCCCCCCCCCAACCCCCATCATCTTTCAAGAGGCTGTTGTTGCCGCCTCGGCATGAAACTCGGGTGGAATATCTCCTTGATACTGGGCTCAGTCCCTGTCGTGTGAGCCTCCATTTGGACGACCGAAAACCCTGTATGCCAGGGCAGAGAAGAAGGATCCCATCATTTCCAGAGCAGCTGGAACACACCCGTGTATAGACACAAGCCAAAGAAGGCTTCACGTTCCTTCCTCTTCGACAACGCTTCCCATGTCAGGAAAGCTCTCCAGGAAGCCTACTCCGTTTCATGGCTCTGCTTTCGAAGGAGAGAGAACACATTCTTGAGCTAGGCCCTCTCCTCTTGGATCCTCTCTCAACATGCATTCTAAGTGCAAAAGACTTCATGTGTCATTCGGTTTGGGGGCAAATGTGTCCAAAATACCCCAACGAGTGTAAAACAGTTAGATAGGTCACTGGGGAACAGTGCCTCCTTAGCCACGTCACCCACATCCCAGGGAAAGACTTGCTAGGCAAAGAGAGACGCCTCTTTCCTTGTGAGCCAACCCTGGCTCTTTGAATATCAAGAGGACTAAGTCCACGTGAGTCCCCCAAGACCTGATAAAGGTAACCTAGAAAAGAAGTGATGATTTTTAGAAGACATAAGCCTGCCTGCCTGCCTGCCTGCCTGCCTTCCTTCCTTCCTTCCTTCCTTCCTTCCGGAAAAAGGAAGGAAAGCTTTCTCTCTCATGACGGAGAGAGCAGAGCAATAGAAGAAACACCCAAGCCCGAGCCCAAAGTTGGCCTTTTTCACCGAGAGACAGAAAACTGAATTCTAGTTTTGCACTGGTTTCCTGTTGATACGAACACTCATGTGTGTCCTTGAATCCATCCTCATCTTAAGCAGTCCTGACCACGGTTCCCATTCCTTTCCGAAGATTCTTCTCCTCAGAAACCTTTTCCAATCGCCTGTGCCCAGTTTTAGCTTTTCCCTTGTGTCCTTTGTTTCCCATTTCGAAATGACTAGCTTTAGGACCGAAATGTCTTTTTTTCCCTCCCCCAAACCTTATCTGCATACCTTCTACCTTGCCTCCCCCCTCCCCACACTCCCCAAAGAGGTCCTCTTCCTACAATGAGGATGGCGACCTCGGGTAGCTTGGACCACACACGTTCCTTCTTTAGGATGCCTCATCCTTGGACATTTGTCACCGCCCCCCCCCCGCCCCCCACCCCACCCCACCCCACCCCACCCCACCCCAATCCAATCCAATGAAAGTAAGGAAGCCAACCACAGTGACCCGTGTGAACATGGACTGCCTTGTAGAAGTCCAGGCTCCTGCCTAGTTTGTGGTTTCCCTAAAGCGCAAGATCTGTGTAGGCATGGAAGCACGCATATGCTCCAACTCTCCGGAGCAGGGAGACCCTTAGGCTTGTGGAGCTAGGGACGTTTCAGCATTTTCCCTTCTTTGGAGATGATGTAGACAGGCTGCTGAATGTCCATTCTTTCATGGCACTCAGTCCACCCCTAAACCTAGAGATGTTGGAAAGTCTTGAAGTCGGCCTATGGAAAAGAGTTCTTGTGGAAGACGTTCCCTTACACATTCTCCTCATCTCGTCCACACTTCTGTCCTCTGTGTGTTATGAGCGGTCCCACTTGGATGATTCGTGATTTCTTAAGACAGGAAAGCAGTCAGTCCTCATCTCTACACCTCCCGGCCGCCCCCTCCACCACCCTGTTCCCGTGAGAGATTTTCTTCCTGCTTTCAGACGGGAGAAGGAAAGGAGGGTCCGTGTTCCCCTCCTGTTGTCACCTCGCATGGCAAAATCTCCCTATGCCACGGAGGCCCATTTGGGGGCGGTGTCCTGCGGGCCCGAAGACCTTCCGAGTCAACCTCAAGGAGGATGAGGATGTTCTCTCTTGCCACCGAACCGGTGAACCCGATGGCCTTCTAAGCAATGATGTCTCATCAGCCCACCCCACCCGTTTCACACAGAACGGAACAGCCTCTCCTGGATGACTCGGAGCAGGGGAGTTCCTGGGTCTGTCAGAGAGGGCCCTCTGCTGGCGGTGGGTGAAAAAGCACTGCACAGGACAGGAGGTGTTCGTGGTGTCCTTGGGAAGGAAAGGCGGGGGGGCATTTTATTCTTGGAAAGCTTATGCTGGCCCAGGATGTACACTATGAAAGATGATGCGACCTCATTTGGGGCGGGCACCAGAGGAGGGAGACGCGGGGCGGGGGGGGG
>NC_080200.1:29865171-29885171 GCF_030028045.1 Hippopotamus amphibius kiboko | reverse complement strand
GGGAGGCGGGGGCGGGAGACCGCGGGTTCGGGGCCGGAGGCCGCACCCCTGCCTTCCGCACACCCTGGCAGGCGGGGCGGAAGAGAGGCGAGGAGCCCGCGGACAGAACGAGAAGAGCGGTCCCGTCCCCCAGGAACGTCCGTCCCTCGTCTGGCACGGCTTAGGCCCAGCCCAGCGGAGCGTGGCACCACCACATCAATCGGTTGACCCACCCAGCCTAAAGCCACGGCGGGGGAGGCCCGCAGGGGAGGCACGGCGAAGACCCATCACACGGAGGCCCGCTTCCGCCTCGCCGGCGCCCCTTCGTCTCGGGCAAAGAGCAGCCAGCCACCCCAGAACGAGAACGCCTG
The DNA here is from genome assembly GCF_030028045.1 of Hippopotamus amphibius kiboko. Taxonomy (NCBI): domain Eukaryota; kingdom Metazoa; phylum Chordata; class Mammalia; order Artiodactyla; family Hippopotamidae; genus Hippopotamus; species Hippopotamus amphibius. Next base: position 29,884,821 of record NC_080200.1, on the reverse strand, counting down.
ACACGGGGCACAGAGCCTGTGGGGTGGGGTCGTGCCGGCCACTCACCACCGGGTGCCTGCAGCGGGGGCAGCGCACAGGGTCGAGCACCCGACGCCACCTGGCCCCGCCGCCCTCGGGCTCAGCCAGAGGCCGGAGGCGGCACCGCGGGTCGGGGCAGCCGGACGCGCACGCAAGAGCCGGCGCGCAGGCCCAAGCGGGCAGCTCAAGCGGCAAGGACCGAGCCGGGCGTCAGACAGCCGCCCCCAGCCCGGAGTCCTGCCCGCGTCCGGAGCCCCAGCGTCTATCGGCGACAGACGCAGAAGAACACCGTGTCAGCACCTATCTGGTGGCAAAAAGGCCCCATTTCCGGCGGAAGAAATCATCGCGCCCGACAGCGGGGCCCACCCACGAGGTTCACGGGGGCCCCCGGAACCTCGGTCCGGCCACCTGCCCCCAACACTTCCCCATCCACACTTGCCCCGGAGCGCCCGGGGCCACCTGGTCGACCCGGGGATGGAGGGGTGGCAGAGTGGGCCGGGGACACGGGGGAGAGGGAGCGGGCTGGGGACGCCCTCCCCGGTCCCCCCACGCGGGCAGGCACCGGTCCATCCGAGTCTCCGGGCCAGGACTTGGTTCCAAGAAAGAAACACAGCACCCCTCCGAGCCGCCTCCGATGAGCGGGCCCCATGAGGGACCACGCCCGGGCCCGGGAGCCCCTCCCCGGGCCACCCAGTATGGCTCGCGCCAGTCCCCACCTCCCGGCCCGGACTCGGGGTGGAGAGCGGAGGGGGGAGACAAAGTCGCGTCCGACGACCGGGACCCACGCGGGCACGCTGACAGGCCGGGTGCACCCTCGCCGGCCACCTGCGCGAGCAGGGGCCGGTCCGTCCACGTCTCCGGACCCATCGGGACTTGAACCCATTTCTCCAGGGAGACGCCCGGAGCCCACGGGGCAACGCACCCAGGCCCGGGCCAGCCTCTCCGGGTCACCGCTGGCGGCCCAGGCCGGTCCTCACCTCTGGAGTCCGGCTCGGAAAACCATCGGCCCGAAAGCATCTGACGACCGGGACGCACGCGCGTCCACCACCGAGCCCGTGGCGGCCTCCACCGGCCTCAACGCTCGGCCCGAGCCGGTCCCCACCTCCGGAGCGGGACGCGGGGGGCACCGGGAAAGGGAGGTGGGGGGGGTCGGGGAACGAACGCTCCCAAGGGCGGCCCAGGAGAAGGCCGGGCCACCAAGTCCCAGGCGCTCCGGGCGCGGCAGACCCTCTCCTCTCCCACCGCGGCGGCACGACCCGACATGGGTTCCCGCGGCCGGAGGGGCACGGGCGCATGCTGGTCGACCCGGCCAGGCGGCCCCTCAGCCCCGGCTCGGGAGCGCGGCGGCAGTCACAGCCCCATAGATCTGCAGGCCCAATCTCAGGCGACAGCAGGAGGCGCCTACGCCTCGGCGCCACCGGGGCTGCCAGCACCAGCGTCGCCCGCCTCCCGGAACTCTGCTTCGGGCCCGGCGGCTGAGTCACAGCCCTCGACAAGGTCGCCGGAGCTCCGGAGGGAAGGGACAATATAAAAGCGGCCGCCAGGTGGCGCCCGACAACCGGCTCGAACGTCCCCGGGCCGGATCCCGGTCGCCGGCCGGCCACCGAGGACGCCGGAGCGCCGGGCCGCCCAAACGCCCGAGCTCCTCCCGGAGCGGGGCGGGCGTCCCGCGCGGCCCCGAGGGGTCCGCCTCGGAGCTAGCTCCCGGCCCGACACGACACGACACGACACGGCGCGTCCCGATCCCCGGCAGCACACGGGGGCGGGGGTAGCTGGCAAGATGCCGCCGGGAGGCTGCCTGGAAGGGGACGCGATTCCAGGCCATGGGGGGGGGGGGGGCGCGGGGAATTCCACGGAGACGCCCACAGTGCCACAAGCGAGATCCCCAGCTCCCCGGAGGGTGAGAGGGAGGGAGGGAGGGAGGGAGGGAGGGAGGGAGGGAGGGAAGGCGGGGACCAGCGAAACGAAACCAGGCAAGCGCTCAGAGAACGACGCAGGAACTCATCCCTTCTGGCACGGGGAAGGGCTTTGGAAAGCTGATACGCAGAGCCCGGAAGCTAGAAACGAAAGTAAACATACACTCTGGCCCCACACAAATGGAAACAAACATCTATTTCCGCACAGACCGCGACAAAGTCCAAAGAGAACACATGGGTGCGTGGGTGGGGAACATGCCCTTGAGGTCAGAACGTGGATTTCAAAATGGACTGACCACAGTCACCGGCGGGCGGGGGCAGGGGGGCGGGGAGCAGCGAGTCAACAGCCATCCACTAAAGAAACCGCGTTCCAGGACATCTACACAATGCAACGTGGTGAGTGTGCGTGCGTGCGTGCGTGCGTGTGTGTGTGTGTGTGTGTGCGCGCGCGCGCGCGCGCGTGCGTGTGAGAGAGAGATTTACAGTAAAGGTTCACAGTGACCTGTCGTCCCACCAAAATCAAACCAAGCCAAACTACCAAAAAGTCAAAGTCAAGCTCTGGGACTGCTGTGGCCCTTCAAGGAGTACGTAAAGGCACACACACATGTACGTGTATGCACACGTGTACACGTACAGACACACACACGTGTACACGTACACACACACACGCATCTGAAAACCTCAAGCATGTCCCATAAGAGGTTCCTGTCCAAAACAGGGCAAGGCCTCATGCAACGCAGCCCCCCCAGAACAAGCAACCCGATGGGGAAAGTGGGCAGGAGGCCTGAACAGAGCAGACCAAGACCAGGCATTTTCATCCACAAGGAAACAAAGCCAGAAAAAACCAACAGAAAACAACGCCCACAAAGGAAACAAAGCAACAAGGACGACGACCCCCACCACTCCAACAGCAACCGCAACACAGTTTTCCACTGTCAACAAAGCAACCAACAGTACCTTTCTTGGGGGGTGGGGGCGGGGACAAAACCAAAAGCCAAAGGAAACCTTTCCCTGAAATACAAGAAACAACTGGGGCTGCCTAGCTGGCGCACTGCTTAAGAATCCGCCCGCCACTGCAGGGGACACGGGTTCGATCCCTGCTCCAGGAAGGTCCCACATGCCGCGGAGCAACGAAGCCCGTGAGGCACAACGACTGAGCCCATGTGCCGCAACTCCTGAAGCCCCCGTGCCTGGAGCCCGTGCTCCGCACCAAGAGAAGCCACTGGCAATGAGGAGCCTGCGCACCACAACGAAGGGGAGCCCCCACTCACCGCAACGGAAAGAAAGCCCGCGCACAGCAAAAAAAGACCCAACGCAGCCCATCAAATACAGAACCATTTTTTTTTTAAATGGAGGGTATGATAGAAAGCGCTGGCATTTCTCTGCACAAGCATACACGGCCAGGCCCAGGATCTGGAATCGCGACAGCAAGTTCCAAACGGCAGAGGAAAGTGGCTCCTGACGGGACACCTATTTTTCACGCTGAGAGAGACCACCACCATGTCATGCTGGAGGACTCAGAGATATCACCTGGCGCCTGACAGAATGGCTCCCCGACAACAGATGACACTACGGAAAACAGCACAGAAGTCCCTGAAAGCACTGCACCAACAACTACCACGTGACCCAGCAACTCCACTACGTGCCCACCGAGGGGGTGAGGGTGACACATACATACACGTGTATGTGTATCCACACCTATCCCTATGTAGCCATAGTTAGGGACATACCGATAGCGCTCTCTGTGTGCATACGTCTCTACCTAGTCACACACAGGCGCGCGCGCGTTTATGACTCAACCCTACCAGGGAATGAGGTCTTGCCATCCGCGGAAACATGGAGAGACCCAGAGGGTATTGCGCTACACAAGATACCTCAGGTCGCGAGACTATCATGTCTGTGAAGAACGTACACAGCAATACACACACATGAACACAAAGAAGGAACCGCAAACAGGTTCCTCGACACCTAAAAGGAACAAATGGGGGGTGGCCAGAGGAGGGAGGGAGGGGGGAAGAGGGAGACGAGTGCAATAGGTGAGGGAGAGGAAGCGGTGCCCACTTCTAGTTATGAAATAAACAACTCACTCGCAGGATGTCATGTACAGCAGGCGGAATAGAGTCCATCCTACTGTCATGACATCGAATGGTGACAGACAGTAACGAGACTTATCACGGAGATCCCTGGGCCATGTGTAAACATAGCCACTCGCTAGGGTATACACCTGAAAACCAATATACTCTTGTCAGTCTGTTAGACTTCCATTTTAAAAGGGCGGGGGGAGGAGGGAGGGAGGGGGGAGGGGGGCAGAGAAAGGAGCAAGAGGAAGAGGAGGGTGGTGGGGGAGGAGGAGGGGGGGGGGAGGAGGAGGAGGAGGAGGAGGAGGAGGAGGAGGAGGAGGAGGAGGAGGAGGAGGAAAAAGATGGCTTGCCTTGAAGAAATCAACAAAAGGAAAGAGCGAGAGAGACAGAGACAGAGGCAGAGAGAGATGCGAAATCAAGAGTGGACACTCAGGTGACTGCAAGAGTTAAGGGAGATTAAGACAAGAAACAAACTCCCAACAGTAGTTTGGTAAGTCCAAAATCAAGATTTGGATATCATGCTGGCATCAAGCACCAACCCTTCTAAATGGACACAAAGACACACAGGCCTCCCTCACTTGGGGCGGGGGGGGTCGTCAGGACCAGGAAATGACCATGCAAGCGGAAGCTGGAAAAGGCAACCTTGTTCATCCACGGCGGAAACATACCATGGTCCCACAGCATTCAAAACATTGTATCAAAACATGTACAAACGGCTCTTCCTCACTCCCAATGAAAACTGCAGAGAACGTCCAAAACAGCCAACGTGTGATTTGCTTAGCAGATTGTCATGGAGAGCCTTGACCAGAAAGCATCGCTTTCGGTTTGTAACATCATAGGAACAGCAGTCTCAACAGCGCTTGCCTTCTTGGCGCAGTATCATTTCTACGCCTGGATACACAGTCCTACTTTGGGGTGGGGGGGTGGGGGTGAGGGAGCCCTGCCAGCAGTTCCTATTTTTCAAAGCAGACCTCTTCCCCCTCCCCCCAACCACCACCACCATTTTTCTTATTTTTTTTCTCTTTCCTCTGGTCTCAGGTTCTGCCCAATCCAGTCCACTGGCCTCCATCCCAGGCCACTGTGGGCTGTGTGTACAGATTTGCAAGATGAAGACAGTTCTCCCCAGAGAACCGGGCAGCCGCCCGGCTGAGATCTAAAAACCGATCTGCTCATGCAGTTCCACTTTTTCTTTTTCTCTTTTAAATGGGCTTCTTTCTGTCAAGGAGAAGATTTCCAAATCAAAAGGAGACCGAAAGATTTCTAGGTTCCACAGCTTCAGGATTCCATGGATCGGGGGTGTCAAAAAGTCTGCGCAGGGCCTTCAGTAAAGGCCGTCTTTCTCAGCGCACACAAGTCAACCCGAGACCAAGGCAACCTGAGGGCAAAACCCCTCGCTTGATTTCATTTCTCCCATTAGGCCCCGAACATCAGAGCGCGTGTGACAGAGAGAGAGAGACAGAGAGAGACAGAGACAGAGACAGAGACAGAGACAGAGACAGAGAGACAGAGAGAGAGAGAGAGAGAGAGAGAGAGAGAGAGAGAGAAACCCCACAAAAGAGAAACAAACGAAAACCCCAGCAAAGGTTCCATACATTGTTCGCCAGGATTGGAAGTGATGACGTCGTTGCGGGGGAGGGGGAGAATTATGCGGAGGGCACTTGCAAACCTCGCGGTTGCAGCCAGCAGGTGCTGACAGATACGTTTTTGAAACCGGCTGGCGGCGCCCTTGAGCTTCCTACGGTTCTGACCATACCCGTTCTCAGGGAGGTGGCTGTGGAGCCCAGGATAGGCCACGCCAAAATGCACCTCCGTGGCACAGTGATCATTTGGCGTGACGGTGACCTCAAGCAGGCGGCCAACACAAGAGGGACCCTCGGGCTCTTCTTTGTGTCTCCCTGAAAGCGAGACATCCATCTCTCTCTCGGGTGAAAGGCGCACTCCCTGCATCTGCACCTGGAGTTAGGAGGACGCTCCGATCCCCAAAGTAGGGAATTCATTGGGGCCGAGAAGCCTAGGGAGACAGACACTGTGACTTCTTTCAGGGACCCCCCCCAAGCCCAAACTCTGTTTAGATTCTTCCTTCCCTCAGGGCGCACCCGAAAGCTAAGTCTCTCGGTCTGATCCCTGTCTCACACATGTACTGTCCCTTGGTCTACACAGTCGAAAAGCTGCCCGCCTCAGCCACTTCTCACGGCTAGAAGGTAAAACAACAACAACAACAACAAACGAACACGTGTTCCCGCTCCCGCTTCCTCTATCCGCCTTGAGTCCATGTTAGGATGAGTCCAGCCACGAGGACTCAAGAGGGGCAGAGGGGGAGATTTCCCCCTCCCCCAAACAGGAAGGGGTCTGGAACTCTCTTCCCAGTGGCCACCCAGCTCAACTCTGGGTGCCTGAACCCTAGTTTGCCTCCTTTCGAGTTTTAAATGCTCTTCCCTGGGTTAGAATCACAAGGAGAGATGCTCACGCATGTATGTCTTCCAAGTTTTACGTGACATGGGGCAGCCCTCCTAAGAAAGCAAAGAAAGACTCAGAGAAGTGGCAACACCTACAATCTCTTCGGTTCTGCTGAGGAGAGGGAGGAAATCTGGGAAAGTAACTATACTATGGCCCGGGCTGGCGGGCGCCGGGGTGGGGGGGGTGTTAAGGGAGCTAAAGGAGGATGAGATTTCTTAGAAACTCATTCTTAGGCACAGAAACATTGGATGGATGCGGGACCCCACCTCTTCTTTTCCCTTGTGTTGGGAAGATCATTTGGCTCCTGCCAGCTGGGGTTTCATGCCCCCACGAATCATCAGGCGAGTGCTCCGGAGAAAAGAGCGAGAGCACAGGTCAGGAGAACATGGAGAAGATGGCTGCCGGATGCCCGGGGCCACACGGATGTCTTCGGGGGCACAGGCACGTCCACGATCTGTGGACCATGTCTACGGCAGATTGGGTGTGTAGGTCATTTTGAACAGGCTCCCATCCACCTGCCCTCATTGGGGTCCTGTCTCCAGCTCCCCTGAGCGGTGCCGTCACGGCCAGGTGAAGACAGGGCTCCTCCAGGGGCGGGCCCGTGCCAGAGAAAGGGAGACGGCAGTGAAGTCCTCGAGCTTCGGGTACTTCTACCAGAGTGACTCTCCTTCATCAAGTCCCCGGCAGGTGGAGGGACACGTCTTTCTGACACGGTGGGGCCAGGGGAGGCTTAGAAAAAGGCTTCTGACAACCGCACCATCAAGTATGAGCTCTCCGTTTCCTTGACGGAAGAGTCCCCCACTCTCCCAAGTGGTAGAGCTAGGAACGGGCCCCTCGGGTCCCATCTTACACGTGAGAATGACATGCTGACTTTACCCCTCTTCAAGGCGGAGTTTGTAAAAGGTCAGCCCTGGAGGAAGGACCCAGCTTGTCAGTCCTCTCATGCTATCATCCAAGCCGAGGAGAGCCGTGCCAGGCCTCCACGGAAGGAATACGGCGGTCGGCTGCCTTTGGAGAAGATGGCTCTGTGAGCAGCAGCGTGGAAACCAACCGAGAAGCAGGGGCCACTCTAGAGGCCAGCAGGGTCCTTAGGGGCCCAGCCAGGCCAGGCCAGGCCAGGATGGAGAGAGGGGATGGAGCCGGACCTTTGAGGCCCTAGCCTCCACAGCACCTGGGATTCTGCTGGGATTCTTGAGAAACTCGCTCCACATTCTAGAAGGGCCTGCGTGTCACAAAGATACGAAGCCATACTTTCCTTAAAGAGCACCTGCCCTCAGGAAGTGGCACTCAGCACGCTCGCTGGTGATGGGCCAGACACACCCATAGACACTCAGGTTCCAGGGAAAAGCTTTGCTCAGCTCTTTCTCCCCTTGCGTCCTCAAAACACAAAGCCATCGCTTCCGGATACCAGGGAAGCTCTCAGGTAGGTTTGTGCTGGGGCGGGCGCCAACTAGAACTGTGAAGAGGGGAGATCGGAGCTGCAGAAGCTCTGGGGCCCCGAGGAAAGACGCCGCCGCCGATCCACCTCTCGCACCTTCCTCTCAGCGGGAGGGCCAGGGACTCTCCCCCCGCACAGGATCCTGGCCACACACGAGGGAGGGCCCACACCCACTGTCCTGCTCCTCTTTGCCTGGGGTGGGTTCAGAGACACTGGACTCGGCTCATCCCTCTCCACAGCGGCGCGTCCCTCTCCACAGCCGTGCACGGCAGGCAGCAGAGCAGAAGAACAAGAGCTGGCATCGTCCACCGTTCCCAGAGCTGCTCCATTCCCGTCCACGCGCATCCGGATGGGGCGCACAGACAGGGCGCCCGTCCTGAGGTCACCGTGTCGCTCCAGGTGCGGACTCCCGAGATGGTGACATCTCGGTCGAGGAGACCGTCCCCTGTGAGACCACAGGCTTGGCAGTATTGCCGAGAGCATGCTTCGTGGGCCATCTGCAATTCCATGTCACCGGAAACATACCGTGTCAAACTTGTGCTCGGCCTCCAAGTCAAAGGGCTGCCTGAGGACTTTGACCGACAATTCCAGTTGCTCCTGGCCTAAGAGACACAACTTCTCCCAAGAAAACAAACCGTAACACAATGTAAAGTCTGACCTACCTCCAGACGCGTGTTTGACGTGGCACGGCCATGTCCGGAGGCTCATGTGACTTCCATGCGGGGGCAGCCTGGGAACCGCCTTTCTGAGTCTCCCCCTCCCCGTGCGACCCCAGGGTAGGGCTGGTGCGAAGAGAACGCTGGATGGGATGTAGGCATTGGAAGTGAAGCCACAGCCAAGGCTCTCTGCAGGCTGTCGCCATCCCACACGGTGACAGGTGGGCACAGAGGTGCAGGGTGGAAGGCTGTCCATCCACACATACACACACACACACACACACACCCACCCACCCCCGCCGCCCTGCGTCTGGCTAGTGTTCCCAGCTGGTGCCCCCTGGACGACAGTGGCCCAGGCCACTCCTGGCTGCCTGGCCGCAGATCCACCGAGGGACAGCTGTGCCTTCCCCCGAGTCTCTCCATGTCTCCCCTGTGGCCCCGCACATCGGTGGCTACCTTTCCCTGTGGGCGCTGACAGCTCCATCGGCACTGCCACCTCCGCCACTGCCACCGGGCACTCAGAGGACTGAGAGCCACAGCCTTCCCTCCCCTCCCCTCCTCCGCAGCCCAGCCCAGCCCTGCCCTGCCCAGCTGCTCCCAGGCCTCTGGAAGGTCCAGTTCCTAGAACGAGGTCTTCATTCCTGTGACTCCCACGGTGTCTCTGCTTCCATGACACAGACCGGCTATGTTGTCCCGACAGTAGGACACACACAGAAACCCTGTGTGAAAATCATGAGGCTGACAGCATCATTCGTCATCTGAGACAGAAAATCAATACAGATATCGTATTAAATACACATAATTATACGTAGGGGTGTGTGTGTGTGTGTGTGTGTGTGTGTGTCTGTCTGTCTGTCTGTCTGTCTGTCTGTCTGTCTGTCTGTATCTCACTGCAGTATTCACACAAGCATTGCCAGCCAAGCAGAACCTCAGGTCTCTGTGATAATTGTCCCTGGGGATGTTCTGCCGACTGTCACGCAGAGACCGTCGTTGTACGGAGACACAGGTAAAGACGTGTGTTTGTCAAGACAGGAGAACACAGAAAACACATCCTGTTTCACAGGGATGAACTAGTGTCATGATGCCAACCTGGGGACACGGGCGCCCGTTCATGCTCCTGGCCAGGCCCTGCAAGCATTAGGGGACCATCGCTTCTGTCCTTGTATGGGCCGCTCACTGCACCGAGTTCTTAGTCACCTCACGTAGCCCTCACCGCAAATCCACACCTTGAACGTGGTCCTCCTTCCTCATCGCCACCGCCACCACGTTCCTCCTGGTCTCTTTAAACGCGCACGCGTCCCTGGTGGGTGGGGTAAGGAGCCAGCTCCCCCCACCCCACCCCACTCCGGTGCCTGCCTGCCTGCCTGCCTGCCTGCCTGCCTGCCTGCGTGCGTAGAGTAGAAGCAGGGAATGTTCTGTCGTTCCCCCTTCCCAACCCGCGAACGAAGGAAACCTTCGCGTATCTTTCTATACTTTATGTGCTGTCGCCTACATGTGTTCCCCCATTTTTCTTTATCCACAAGAGCTCCCTGCAGTCCCCACTCTCTGTATGAACGGCATTCACACACGTCCAAAGTGAATTTATTTCAGCTTCTATCGGGTGGCATATCCAGATAGATCCTTTAGGTCAGGAAGCACAGAAACACAGCCAAGTCGAGTGAGTGCTGAACCAGAGTCATTTAGGAATCCTATGAGGTGACCAGTGTGGAAGGAGCATGTGTTCCAAGGCACTTCTTTTGATGTCTTAGGTTTACCTAGCCAGCAATGCAGATCCCATGAAAGTGGGCAGAGATCTTTTCTCCATAGGCTCTCCTGTTACGGAACGCAAGTGTGTTCCCGTGCCCACGGACGACACACAGTGAGGCCAAACAAGGGGACACGTCAGAGTTTGGGGCAGGGGAAGGTTTCTAGCATGGCCGAGCAAGGGGAGGGTGGGAATCTTTCTTTTCCAGAAAAGTTAGAACTTCTCTCAAGTTGCATGGGCCCAGAAAATGCTTTCTCCTCTTCGATCATCAGTCAAGGAAAGGTAGCACCTGGTTTTTCACGAGGAGATTTTCTTCCTAATTCCAGTTATCTTATAAAATAAAGAAGAAAAATTATGTTAATGTTTCACATAAGCGTCCAGGACTATTTCACTTCCATGATTTGAAGAAATGTTATTTTCTCTCCAACTGACACTGTCCTTGAAGGACCAAGCTAAACTTCTAAGGAGCCAAATTCCAAATAATTTTGAGACTAGGAAATACAAAGTGTAGTGTCATAGATTGATTGATGGATCCATTGATTTCATCAGACAGCAGTCATCACTTCTAAGATTATTCGAACACCACTAACGTTTGGGTAACAAAGTTGAGATGTCTGCGCTCGAGCACGTGCGCGCGTGTGTGTGTGTGTGTGTGTGTGTGTGTGTGTGTGTGTGTGACTCATAAGGGGATGTTTTCCATAGCTGTGCACTATGGCACTGCAGGATCTCTGGTTGCTGAGTACCCAGAGGTGGAAGCCCCGATACAGAGCTTGGACTGTGAAGTTATGCATGGGTTCTCAATGGTGTGTGTGGGGTCGGCCCCCCTAATCCCCCATGTTGGTTGTTCAACGGTCAACTCTAATATATAGATCAGAGAGGATATCATCCATGTGCTTCATATGAATAACTTTCCCAAATAATCTTTATCTTTTTCAAAGGAAGACATCCTGTAATCCATTTCATAAGATGCTATTGGGAACCTACTCCCCCAGCATGTGAATTATCCCTACAGAGCACAAGATCCCTGAGAAGGAGGAGCCCTGGACGCTGAGACACCAGGAAAGTAGGCTTTTAGATGATATTTTCTGCTTCTCATGAGATGACGGTGTCTACTGATCCTATTCAAGTGTGTAAAATGAGAGCCCCCTGGCAAGGATCAGCAGAAGGTCTTTGCTGCTGGGCCCTGGGCTCTTCCTTTCAGTGGGGAGGCCAAGAGCCTCAAGAAGGAAGGAAGGAAGGAAGGAAGGAAGGAAGGAAGGAAGGAAGGAAGGAAGGAAGGTAGGTGGGAGGGAGGGAGGGAGGGAGGGAGGGAGGGGAGGGTTTGCCCGGTGCCATCAGGCCCGTGTGTCACCCTAAAGAGAAGGGCAGCCATCGCCACTGCTGGAATCATGTCCCCATTTCCTGGGCAGGACATTCAAGAAGGCCTCCTCCTGTGTGTTTCGTGCATCACCTCGACGGTGCCCCCAGGAATAGTCACCGGAGGGAACTGTGCAGCTGAGCCAACCTGCCTGGGAACACGGCCTCCTTCCTTTAAGAAGTGGAAAACTCGCCCAGTGCTCTCTCTGTTGTTGTTTTTCCGGTCCTTATCCTTGTCCTTGTCGTCGTCGTCGTGGTCGTCGTCATCGTTACTGTTGTTAACAAGTGAATGAGAGTGAGTCAGAAAGAGAAAAACAAATATTGTATATTCACACATATATGTGGACTGCAGAAAAATGGTACACATCAACTGGTGTGCAAGGCAGAAAGAGAGACACAGATGTAGAGCACAAACATATGGACACCAAGTGGGGAAAGCGGGGAGGGTTGGGGGGGAATGAATTGGAAGATTGGGGTACCAAATTGTACACTCTAAATATATACAGTTTATTGTAAAACATGAAAAGAAAAAAAGTTAAGAAAAAGTGAATGATGCCTCCGTCTAGAGGAATACTTGGCAGTTATTATGTTCAGGACCATTTCTTTTTCTGCCATTGATGGAAAACTCCTTGGATCCCGTTAGCATTTATGGATTCAAGGAGTGCAGTTCTTCATAGGTTCTGTCACGTCGTTAGGAGGGGAATCCTCATCAAGTTGCTTCAACCAGGACTATGTGTCCTTCAGATGCGGAGATGGAAATGAATGGTGCTCTGCGGGGCGGTGGGGGGGCGGGGGCGCGATGATAGGCACCCAGGACTCCTTCCCCCAGGCCTCCTTTTGTTCCCTCACTGCTTCCTGGAGAAGGGACACCCCCCCCCCCACGCACACACCGTCTAGGTGTGCTATTTGCTGTCCATAATTTCCCGTGCCCTTTGGGCATGGCTGATAGAGACGGACATGAAGCAGCAGGACGGCAAGCTGGCACCTGGGCCTAGGGAAGTTTCACAAGTGAAATATCAGAACTGGAGCTGGGACAGACATGCCTCCCCTTCCCGGGGCCGGGGGGGGGGGGGTGCGGAAGCTGGGCTGGGGGAGCTGGAGACGAGGGGCACAGAGAGAGGCAGGGAAGGGAGGCCCCACGTGGGCCTGGGAGAGACGGGGATGGGGAGGGCGGGGCGGTGGGGGGCAGGGGGCCACTGCTGACCGGCCTGGGTTCGGGTTCCCTGTCCCCCGTCCTGCTGAGAACGTGCCTTTGCTTCCTGCCCTCAGGTGTGCGAGAGGAGCACGTTTCTTTTCAATAAAGACCAATACATCATGTCACACTATGTTTGGTTTTGCTTGTTCATGTTCCAGACGAGGCCAACGAACTCTCCCAGGGGAGGTGTGGGTACAAAGGATCTGACAGGATGGGAGGGTGCGGGTCTGCGCATGGGCCAAGAAATCCAGAAAATCTGTCGTAGCTGAGACTCAGGCCTTTTTCAGAAATAGGCCAAGAGAGTTCAGCTTTGACCATTCCCTGCCAAGCAGTCATCACAGGTGCTTCCTGGAAGGGATTGAGTTGCAGAAACCAGCGTGGCCCGCAGCCCTCAGGCCTCAGCCCGGCAGGCAGGCAGGCAGGCAGCGGCTATTGTCTGTTGGTCCCGCCCCCGCCCCCGCCCCCGCCCCCGCCCCCGCCCGCTTCTCCACCGCTCGCTCCTTCCCAAGTCGCCAGGGCTGATAGTTGCCGGGAGAGGGGGAGGGGAAGTCCGGACGCTTCATTCCGCAGGGCCTTGTTCAATCGCTTCATTCAAATGCAGAATGCTCTCCGGTCAGATCGGGAGCCTTTGACTTTGCCTCGAGCTCCCCTTTATCGAACGGCTTTTTTTTTTCCTTCCCCAATTTCCCCACCCTTAGGCTGCCCCCTCCAAACTGCAGGGAGGGAGGGAGGGAGGGAGGGAGGGAGGGAGGGATGGGTGAAGGTTGTGTGAGAACTTCTCCTTGTCTCAGGCAAATAGGAGTCCCCTCTTTTTCCTAACCCAGGAAACCCCACTAAACCATTTGAGAATCACGGACATGCGTGGAAGCAAACGTCTTAACTTGAGATCGTGCTCTGCTGTGGGAGGACAGAAAGGAGGGCCAGAATGTCCGGTCTTGTGCTGTCCAGTTCTTAAGCGACTTGAATTCAAGGAGACACATTTTGGGGCGGCCTACTCTGAACATATTGAAAGCTGACCTGGTGACTGTGTGTGTGTGTGTGTGTGTGTGTGTGTGTGTGTGTGTGTGTGTGTGTGTGTGAGGGAGAGGGAGATGGAGGGAGGGAGGGAGGCGGGGAGGGAGGGAAAGGGAGAAAATAGGTTAGTAGAGGCCTCCATTTCATGGAAACTGTTTCTGAGTTCTGAGAACAGGTCGGTTCTGTGAAACAGTTATCATATCTCCTCTCAGGAGGCAGTGATGTTGATGGGCTCCCAAAAACTAGGCCTGTGGTGCAAGCAATCAGGTTATTTCCTAAGAGGCACTTGTATGGAAACCAAAGGAAGACAAAGGTCCATCACTGGAGCCGATTATAAACCAGTGGGGGGGGGGGGGAGCGTGTGGGGGGCGGTGTCAGTGAAGAAGATTTGTAGATGTTAGGGTGGAAGCAACTTTAGCAGTTTGAAATGGCTGTGATGATGTCGGGTGTTTGGTTCGACTTTCAGACTGGCTCTCACAGAAACAGGCACCAGGATGGTTTCCACAGGAGCTGTGGTGGCCATGTCTCTAAAGTTTTCACCAAGTCCTCCAGCTTCGGTCTGTAGGGCTTCAGGCAAAGGGCCGTTTTCGTTGTCAGTGATGCCAAGTCAAAAGGGTGGGCGAAAGTGGGAAACATTCATGGAGAGAGTTGTAGCCAGATATTGGGGGCAACTTGAAAGACTTCAGGATCCAGTCCGGTTTTCAGGTGAAAAGCAACACCCTAAGGAAAATGAATAGCACCAGAATCTCATATCCACAAGTGTGTATTCCCGTTTTATGGAAACGTAACGTGGGCCTCTAAGGAACGCGTGCAAGTGACTCTCTTGCCAAAGAAATAAGGAGCCTCACGGAGAGTTTCTGAATTCTGGACGGAGCAGGTAGGGAGAAAAAGAGAAGTGATTCCATTTTGCTGACAAGGGTACAAGTCACCAAATGGATGTCCAACTTTTAAAATAAATTGGGTTTTGTTTGTTTTCATTTTCCCTTGTAGCTGGAAAAGAAAAGATTTCACAATCCGTCCTGTTCTCTCTCTCTCTCTCTCACTCAGGTTAGGAGATTCTTTTCTGTTTGAAATAATGGAAGCATTTATAATGTCGTGCAGTTTCAGGTGTACAGCACAGTGATTTAGATAGAAAGATAGGTAGATAGATAGATAGATATAGATTCTGTTTCAGATTTTTTTTCTCTTACACGTTATTACAAAGTATTGAGTATAGTTTCCTGTGCCAAGTCGTAAGAGCTTGTTGATTATCCACTTTACGTATAGGAATGTGTATATGTTCATCCCAAGCTCCTAAGGTATCCGCACCCTGCCCCCCCCCCCCGCCCCCAGCGGCTTCCCCAATCAGTCCTATTGTAGACAAGTAGTCATACACACACTATCATCCTAGTCCTCAGTTCATTCAGCCCCACGTAGGTCACTCGTTCTTCTCGGAGTCCAGTTTTCCCATCGGCCCTGTCAATCTTGCCTGATGATTGAGCGTGACTGGAAAAGTGATGGTCCCAAGAAGTTTGCAAGAGCTTTTGTGAAGGCTCATAGGACTTGCCCAGCGAAGTGGGTGCCTTGATCACTGCAGGCTGTGGAAGGTATACCCAAAGTGGCAAACACAATTTTTTTTTAACCGTCTCTATGCCATGGTGAGGACAGAAGGCTTGCAGCAAGGGAAGGCTTCAACCCACATGGAAACCATACTCACCGTCACAGGAACGTTTGGATGACCCTTACTACGTGCCAGTGGAGTGAAGTCCAGTGGCCGGGGCTCAGGGGTTCCTGAGAGAGGAGGTCTGACGCCTCTGGGGACAAAGAGAATTGTTTTCCCCCAGGGTGACAAGCATGACAGGTCAGCCATTGCAGGTAACCTGTAGAAATCTTCCCACCAGCATCTATTTACAATTGGAGCCATTCGAAATGCACCAAGGTGGGTGGCGGAATGCGGGGGGCGGCGGGGACCTGGGGGGGGGGGGGTGAGGTTCCCCAGGAAGCCTGAGACATGGAGACCCAGTGGCCGGCCGGGCTGCTGCCCCTCTCTGGGGTCTGCTGTCCCTCTCTGGGGTCTGCTGTAGCCCCGACCCTCTGTTGAATGGACAGAATGGAATTGATCCACGTGTGGCCCCCCCCCACCCCCCATCATCTTTCAAGAGGCTGTTGTTGCCGCCTCGGCATGAAACTCGGGTGGAATATCTCCTTGATACTGGGCTCAGTCCCTGTCGTGTGAGCCTCCATTTGGACGACCGAAAACCCTGTATGCCAGGGCAGAGAAGAAGGATCCCATCATTTCCAGAGCAGCTGGAACACACCCGTGTATAGACACAAGCCAAAGAAGGCTTCACGTTCCTTCCTCTTCGACAACGCTTCCCATGTCAGGAAAGCTCTCCAGGAAGCCTACTCCGTTTCATGGCTCTGCTTTCGAAGGAGAGAGAACACATTCTTGAGCTAGGCCCTCTCCTCTTGGATCCTCTCTCAACATGCATTCTAAGTGCAAAAGACTTCATGTGTCATTCGGTTTGGGGGCAAATGTGTCCAAAATACCCCAACGAGTGTAAAACAGTTAGATAGGTCACTGGGGAACAGTGCCTCCTTAGCCACGTCACCCACATCCCAGGGAAAGACTTGCTAGGCAAAGAGAGAAGCCTCTTTCCTTGTGAGCCAACCCTGGCTCTTTGAATATCAAGAGGACTAAGTCCACGTGAGTCCCCCAAGACCTGATAAAGGTAACCTAGAAAAGAAGTGATGATTTTTAGAAGACATAAGCCTGCCTGCCTGCCTGCCTGCCTTCCTTCCTTCCTTCCTTCCTTCCTTCCTTCCTTCCGGAAAAAGGAAGGAAAGCTTTCTCTCTCATGACGGAGAGAGCAGAGCAATAGAAGAAACACCCAAGCCCGAGCCCAAAGTTGGCCTTTTTCACCGAGAGACAGAAAACTGAATTCTAGTTTTGCACTGGTTTCCTGTTGATACGAACACTCATGTGTGTCCTTGAATCCATCCTCATCTTAAGCAGTCCTGACCACGGTTCCCATTCCTTTCCGAAGATTCTTCTCCTCAGAAACCTTTTCCAATCGCCTGTGCCCAGTTTTAGCTTTTCCCTTGTGTCCTTTGTTTCCCATTTCGAAATGACTAGCTTTAGGACCGAAATGTCTTTTTTTCCCTCCCCCAAACCTTATCTGCATACCTTCTACCTTGCCTCCCCCCTCCCCACACTCCCCAAAGAGGTCCTCTTCCTACAATGAGGATGGCGACCTCGGGTAGCTTGGACCACACACGTTCCTTCTTTAGGATGCCTCATCCTTGGACATTTGTCACCGCCCCCCCCGCCCCCCACCCCACCCCACCCCACCCCACCCCACCCCAATCCAATCCAATGAAAGTAAGGAAGCCAACCACAGTGACCCGTGTGAACATGGACTGCCTTGTAGAAGTCCAGGCTCCTGCCTAGTTTGTGGTTTCCCTAAAGCGCAAGATCTGTGTAGGCATGGAAGCACGCATATGCTCCAACTCTCCGGAGCAGGGAGACCCTTAGGCTTGTGGAGCTAGGGACGTTTCAGCATTTTCCCTTCTTTGGAGATGATGTAGACAGGCTGCTGAATGTCCATTCTTTCATGGCACTCAGTCCACCCCTAAACCTAGAGATGTTGGAAAGTCTTGAAGTCGGCCTATGGAAAAGAGTTCTTGTGGAAGACGTTCCCTTACACATTCTCCTCATCTCGTCCACACTTCTGTCCTCTGTGTGTTATGAGCGGTCCCACTTGGATGATTCGTGATTTCTTAAGACAGGAAAGCAGTCAGTCCTCATCTCTACACCTCCCGGCCGCCCCCTCCACCACCCTGTTCCCGTGAGAGATTTTCTTCCTGCTTTCAGACGGGAGAAGGAAAGGAGGGTCCGTGTTCCCCTCCTGTTGTCACCTCGCATGGCAAAATCTCCCTATGCCACGGAGGCCCATTTGGGGGCGGTGTCCTGCGGGCCCGAAGACCTTCCGAGTCAACCTCAAGGAGGATGAGGATGTTCTCTCTTGCCACCGAACCGGTGAACCCGATGGCCTTCTAAGCAATGATGTCTCATCAGCCCACCCCACCCGTTTCACACAGAACGGAACAGCCTCTCCTGGATGACTCGGAGCAGGGGAGTTCCTGGGTCTGTCAGAGAGGGCCCTCTGCTGGCGGTGGGTGAAAAAGCACTGCACAGGACAGGAGGTGTTCGTGGTGTCCTTGGGAAGGAAAGGCGGGGGGGCATTTTATTCTTGGAAAGCTTATGCTGGCCCAGGATGTACACTATGAAAGATGATGCGACCTCATTTGGGGCGGGCACCAGAGGAGGGAGACGCGGGGCGGGGGGGGGGGGGGCGGGGAGGTGTAGAAACGCATAAAAGCGGTCCTACCTTAAATGAATAAAAAAATAACAAGCAATATAACATGTACAATAAAATAGAGCACACGCAAAGGAAACGAAGGCAAAGTACAGGAAACGAAGAGAAAAATGCAAAGCCTATATACAGTGCTTCCATGTTCCTCATTCAATCAGCTTGGTGCAGGAATCTCCAGGAGATGAACAGCAAGCATACACGGGTCAAGCGGCGGCCGCGGGTCCACCGGCAGCCCGGGGCTGCGCAGCCCGAGTCCGCGCGTGCTGTCGCTCGGCGGCCGGCGGGCCGGGTCTCTGGGCGCCCGCGGCCCGAGGGTCGCTCGGCGGCCGGCGGGCCGGGTCCCGGGCGCGCGCGGCCCGAGGGTCGCTCGGCGGCCGGCGGGCATGGTCTCGGGCGCGCGCGGCCCGAGGGTCGCTCGGCGGCCGGCGGGCATGGTCTCGGGCGCGCGCGGCCCGAGGGTCGCTCGGCGGCCGGCGGCCCGGGTCCCGGGCGCGCGCGGCCCGAGGGTCGCTCGGCGGCCGGCGGCCCGGGTCCCGGGCGCGCGCGGCCCGAGGGTCGCTCGGCGGCCGGCGGGCATGGTCTCGGGCGCGCGCGGCCCGAGGGTCGCTCGGCGGCCGGCGGGCATGGTCTCGGGCGCGCGCGGCCCGAGGGTCGCTCGGCGGCCGGCGGCCCGGGTCTCGGGCGCGCGCGGCCCGAGGGTCGCTCGGCGGCCGGCGGCCCGGGTCTCGGGCGCCCGCGGCCCGAGGGTCGCTCGGCGGCCCGCGGCCACGGAGCCTGCAGGCCGCTCGGCGGCCCGGGTCCCGGGCGCCCGCAGCCCGAGGGGCGCTCGGCGGCCGGCAGCCCGCGGCCTGCAGGCCGCTCGGCGGCCCGGCTCTCGGGGAGCCCGCGGCGCGAGGGTCGCTCGGCGGCCCGCGGCCATGGAGCCTGCAGGTCGCTCGGCGGCCCGCGTCCCGGGCGCCCGCAGCCCGAGGGGCGCTCGGCGGCCCGCGGCCACAGAGCCTGCAG
Source organism: Hippopotamus amphibius kiboko (assembly GCF_030028045.1). Classification (NCBI taxonomy): domain Eukaryota; kingdom Metazoa; phylum Chordata; class Mammalia; order Artiodactyla; family Hippopotamidae; genus Hippopotamus; species Hippopotamus amphibius. The sequence goes on along the minus strand of NC_080200.1, from coordinate 29,865,585 downwards.
GCCACTCGGCGGCCCGGGTCCCGGGCGCCCGCGGCCCGAGGGGCGCTCGGCGGCCCGCGGCCGGCTGGTCGACCTGCCTGCAAGTCGACCGGCGGCCCGAGGGTCGCTCGGCGGCCCGCGGCCACAGAGCCTGCAGGCCGCTCGGCGGCCCGGGTCCCGGGCGCCCGCATCCCGAGGGGCGCTCGGTGGCCGGCGGGCATGGTCTCGGGCGCCCACGGCCCGAGGGTCGCTCTGCGGCCGGCAGCCCGCGGCCTGCACGCCGCTCGGCGGCCCGGGTCTCGGGGAGCCCGCGGCGCGAGGGTCGCTCGGCGGCCGGCGGGCATGGTCTCGGGCGCCCGCGGCCCGAGGGTCGCTCGGCGGCCCGCGGCCTGCAGACCGCTCGGCAGCACGGGCGTGGAGGGCCTGGGACCGCCG
>NC_080200.1:29832671-29852671 GCF_030028045.1 Hippopotamus amphibius kiboko | reverse complement strand
CGCCCCCGCGGGGGGGACCCGGGGGCCACCCCAAGGACACGGACGCGAGTCCGCCGCCGGGGCACGACACGGGGTCTCACCGCCAGAGGCCCTCCAGCACAGGGGCGGTCCCGCAGCACGCACGACGGCGCCTGGCCTCCTCGGGCCCCCGTGGGACCTCCTCGCAGGGGCTCGCGGCCGCCACCGCCGACCCCGGAGAGCCGCGGCCGGCCCGCGACAACACTCTCCCGCACGCGCACCGGCGCGCCCCCACACCGCCCACCTCTTCTTCCCCGTCGGGAACCGACAAGCACTCCACCAGGGGACGCCGCCGGCCGTGGCGGCCGGGGGCGGCACCCTCACGGGGCAGGGCCAGGCTCGATCCCGGGCGGGGGAAGGGGTGGGGGGCAGGGGCGAGGGCAGACCGGCGGCGACGGGGAGGGGGCGGCTCACACGCACGGCCAGGGCCACGGAGCAGGGCCGGGGGCGCCACCCAGGGGGAGACAAAGGGCCGGGGCACAGCCGGGCCACCAGGAAAACCAGCGCGGGGCCCCACCGCCCCACACCAGGGGGCGGTCCCGCCAACGCCTGGGACGCCGGCCGGCGCCCGCCACCCTCGAGGGCCTCCCCACGACCCGGCCCCGCCGCCGGGGCCTAGCATGCGACGGTTCCCCCCGCGTGCAGCGGAGGAACCCGTCCACCCCTTCGCGCATCCATCTGCGTCGCCTCCACACATCCATCACCACCTCAGCCGACCCCAAGGGCTCACACGTCCTGGGGAAACGCTCCCGAGCCAGGCGGCCCGACCTAGGGCCACACACCGCCGCCGGCTGCGGCTCGAGGCAAGGGCAGGCGCGGCAGGGCTCCCCGTGGCTGCGGGACTGGGGAGCCGGGACCGGGGGGCCCCCCCCTCCGGGCTCGCCAACGGAGGCGACCCCGCACGCACACACGCCACCCCGCGCCTCGGACACCGGCTCGGCTCGGCCCGGCGGGACCCTCCCCCGACTCGGAGGGGGGAGGCGCGGGCCACGGTAGGCAAAGAGCGGCGCTCGGCCCCACCGCGGGACCGGCGCACCCCTCCCGCGGAGGCGAGGGGGTCTACCCACGTGCTCTGGCAGTCGCCACGGTGGCCACTGCACACTTGGGAGGGGCGGCAGCTGGGGGGTTCGGTACCCCAAGGCTCCCTCTCGGATCGCTAGAGAAGGCTTTCTCACCGAGGGCGCGTCATCCCCCACTCAGCGCCTCTCCTTCGGGCCCGCAGAGGCGCTTCCGTGAGCCGCCTACACCTCCTCCAGTCGCCTGGAGGGGAGGGGGTCTGCGGTATGGGTAAGCACACGGCCCACGGGAGCGTTCGCGGCCAGGGCCGGGGCACGACCTCGGTAAGGCTTGCTGCCCTCGGGCTCGCCCCTCGGGCCCTCGAGGGGGAGCACGCCCAAGATGCGTGACACAGCCCCCTCTCTCACAGGCCCCGGCCCCCACGATCGCTCCCACGCCCGCGCGCAGCCCCCCACGTAGTGGGGACCACACGGGGCGTGCGCTCGGCCAAGCTCAGGCCCCCACGGCACGCCGCTGAGGACCAGCACAACGAGGCGGCCCCTGGCCCCACCGCCGGGGGGAACAGGCGGGCGCACCTCCCTTACCGTCTCGACCCCCCCAAGAGAGAGCCGCTCACGGCACCCGCCACGGTGGCGGAGACCCGAGGGACACGCTGGGAAAGGGGAACAACACCACCGCTCGGCCTCGGGCACCTGAGGGACGACCTGGAGCGCTCCAGGAGCACCACGGAGGGCCAGGCGCGGCACGCTCGCACACCGACGGGGGGCGCGCAGCGTGGCGGCGGGGCGGCCCTCCCCGCCGCGGGGAGGGCCGCTCGCGAGGCGTACGCCAAAGAGGCACAGCGAGAGCGTCTGCTGCGTCCGAGGACCCCGGTCCCCGCCCACGCTGGGAGGCGGGGGCGGGAGACCGCGGGTTCGGGGCCGGAGGCCGCACCCCTGCCTTCCGCACACCCCGGCAGGCGGGGCGGAAGAGAGGCGAGGAGCCCGCGGACAGAACGAGAAGAGCGGTCCCGTCCCCCAGGAACGTCCGTCCCTCGTCTGGCACGGCTTAGGCCCAGCCCAGCGGAGCGTGGCACCACCACATCAATCGGTTGACCCACCCAGCCTAAAGCCACGGCGGGGGAGGCCCGCAGGGGAGGCACGGCGAAGACCCATCACACGGAGGCCCGCTTCCGCCTCGCCGGCGCCCCTTCGTCTCGGGCAAAGAGCAGCCAGCCACCCCAGAACGAGAACGCCTGACACGGGGCACAGAGCCTGTGGGGTGGGGTCGTGCCGGCCACTCACCACCGGGTGCCTGCAGCGGGGGCAGCGCACAGGGTCGAGCACCCGACGCCACCTGGCCCCGCCGCCCTCGGGCTCAGCCAGAGGCCGGAGGCGGCACCGCGGGTCGGGGCAGCCGGACGCGCACGCAAGAGCCGGCGCGCAGGCCCAAGCGGGCAGCTCAAGCGGCAAGGACCGAGCCGGGCGTCAGACAGCCGCCCCCAGCCCGGAGTCCTGCCCGCGTCCGGAGCCCCAGCGTCTATCGGCGACAGACGCAGAAGAACACCGTGTCAGCACCTATCTGGTGGCAAAAAGGCCCCATTTCCGGCGGAAGAAATCATCGCGCCCGACAGCGGGGCCCACCCACGAGGTTCACGGGGGCCCCCGGAACCTCGGTCCGGCCACCTGCCCCCAACACTTCCCCATCCACACTTGCCCCGGAGCGCCCGGGGCCACCTGGTCGACCCGGGGATGGAGGGGTGGCAGAGTGGGCCGGGGACACGGGGGAGAGGGAGCGGGCTGGGGACGCCCTCCCCGGTCCCCCCACGCGGGCAGGCACCGGTCCATCCGAGTCTCCGGGCCAGGACTTGGTTCCAAGAAAGAAACACAGCACCCCTCCGAGCCGCCTCCGATGAGCGGGCCCCATGAGGGACCACGCCCGGGCCCGGGAGCCCCTCCCCGGGCCACCCAGTATGGCTCGCGCCAGTCCCCACCTCCCGGCCCGGACTCGGGGTGGAGAGCGGAGGGGGGAGACAAAGTCGCGTCCGACGACCGGGACCCACGCGGGCACGCTGACAGGCCGGGTGCACCCTCGCCGGCCACCTGCGCGAGCAGGGGCCGGTCCGTCCACGTCTCCGGACCCATCGGGACTTGAACCCATTTCTCCAGGGAGACGCCCGGAGCCCACGGGGCAACGCACCCAGGCCCGGGCCAGCCTCTCTGGGTCACCGCTGGCGGCCCAGGCCGGTCCTCACCTCTGGAGTCCGGCTCGGAAAACCATCGGCCCGAAAGCATCTGACGACCGGGACGCACGCGCGTCCACCACCGAGCCCGTGGCGGCCTCCACCGGCCTCAACGCTCGGCCCGAGCCGGTCCCCACCTCCGGAGCGGGACGCGGGGGGCACCGGGAAAGGGAGGTGGGGGGGGTCGGGGAACGAACGCTCCCAAGGGCGGCCCAGGAGAAGGCCGGGCCACCAAGTCCCAGGCGCTCCGGGCGCGGCAGACCCTCTCCTCTCCCACCGCGGCGGCACGACCCGACATGGGTTCCCGCGGCCGGAGGGGCACGGGCGCATGCTGGTCGACCCGGCCAGGCGGCCCCTCAGCCCCGGCTCGGGAGCGCGGCGGCAGTCACAGCCCCATAGATCTGCAGGCCCAATCTCAGGCGACAGCAGGAGGCGCCTACGCCTCGGCGCCACCGGGGCTGCCAGCACCAGCGTCGCCCGCCTCCCGGAACTCTGCTTCGGGCCCGGCGGCTGAGTCACAGCCCTCGACAAGGTCGCCGGAGCTCCGGAGGGAAGGGACAATATAAAAGCGGCCGCCAGGTGGCGCCCGACAACCGGCTCGAACGTCCCCGGGCCGGATCCCGGTCGCCGGCCGGCCACCGAGGACGCCGGAGCGCCGGGCCGCCCAAACGCCCGAGCTCCTCCCGGAGCGGGGCGGGCGTCCCGCGCGGCCCCGAGGGGTCCGCCTCGGAGCTAGCTCCCGGCCCGACACGACACGACACGACACGACACGGCGCGTCCCGATCCCCGGCAGCACACGGGGGCGGGGGTAGCTGGCAAGATGCCGCCGGGAGGCTGCCTGGAAGGGGACGCGATTCCAGGCCATGGGGGGGGGGGGGCGCGGGGAATTCCACGGAGACGCCCACAGTGCCACAAGCGAGATCCCCAGCTCCCCGGAGGGTGAGAGGGAGGGAGGGAGGGAGGGAGGGAGGGAGGGAGGGAAGGCGGGGACCAGCGAAACGAAACCAGGCAAGCGCTCAGAGAACGACGCAGGAACTCATCCCTTCTGGCACGGGGAAGGGCTTTGGAAAGCTGATACGCAGAGCCCGGAAGCTAGAAACGAAAGTAAACATACACTCTGGCCCCACACAAATGGAAACAAACATCTATTTCCGCACAGACCGCGACAAAGTCCAAAGAGAACACATGGGTGCGTGGGTGGGGAACATGCCCTTGAGGTCAGAACGTGGATTTCAAAATGGACTGACCACAGTCACCGGCGGGCGGGGGCAGGGGGGCGGGGAGCAGCGAGTCAACAGCCATCCACTAAAGAAACCGCGTTCCAGGACATCTACACAATGCAACGTGGTGAGTGTGCGTGCGTGCGTGCGTGCGTGCGTGCGTGTGTGTGTGCGCGCGCGCGCGCGCGCGTGCGTGTGAGAGAGAGATTTACAGTAAAGGTTCACAGTGACCTGTCGTCCCACCAAAATCAAACCAAGCCAAACTACCAAAAAGTCAAAGTCAAGCTCTGGGACTGCTGTGGCCCTTCAAGGAGTACGTAAAGGCACACACACATGTACGTGTATGCACACGTGTACACGTACAGACACACACACGTGTACACGTACACACACACACGCATCTGAAAACCTCAAGCATGTCCCATAAGAGGTTCCTGTCCAAAACAGGGCAAGGCCTCATGCAACGCAGCCCCCCCAGAACAAGCAACCCGATGGGGAAAGTGGGCAGGAGGCCTGAACAGAGCAGACCAAGACCAGGCATTTTCATCCACAAGGAAACAAAGCCAGAAAAAACCAACAGAAAACAACGCCCACAAAGGAAACAAAGCAACAAGGACGACGACCCCCACCACTCCAACAGCAACCGCAACACAGTTTTCCACTGTCAACAAAGCAACCAACAGTACCTTTCTTGGGGGGTGGGGGCGGGGACAAAACCAAAAGCCAAAGGAAACCTTTCCCTGAAATACAAGAAACAACTGGGGCTGCCTAGCTGGCGCACTGCTTAAGAATCCGCCCGCCACTGCAGGGGACACGGGTTCGATCCCTGCTCCAGGAAGGTCCCACATGCCGCGGAGCAACGAAGCCCGTGAGGCACAACGACTGAGCCCATGTGCCGCAACTCCTGAAGCCCCCGTGCCTGGAGCCCGTGCTCCGCACCAAGAGAAGCCACTGGCAATGAGGAGCCTGCGCACCACAACGAAGGGGAGCCCCCACTCACCGCAACGGAAAGAAAGCCCGCGCACAGCAAAAAAAGACCCAACGCAGCCCATCAAATACAGAACCATTTTTTTTTTAAATGGAGGGTATGATAGAAAGCGCTGGCATTTCTCTGCACAAGCATACACGGCCAGGCCCAGGATCTGGAATCGCGACAGCAAGTTCCAAACGGCAGAGGAAAGTGGCTCCTGACGGGACACCTATTTTTCACGCTGAGAGAGACCACCACCATGTCATGCTGGAGGACTCAGAGATATCACCTGGCGCCTGACAGAATGGCTCCCCGACAACAGATGACACTACGGAAAACAGCACAGAAGTCCCTGAAAGCACTGCACCAACAACTACCACGTGACCCAGCAACTCCACTACGTGCCCACCGAGGGGGTGAGGGTGACACATACATACACGTGTATGTGTATCCACACCTATCCCTATGTAGCCATAGTTAGGGACATACCGATAGCGCTCTCTGTGTGCATACGTCTCTACCTAGTCACACACAGGCGCGCGCGCGTTTATGACTCAACCCTACCAGGGAATGAGGTCTTGCCATCCGCGGAAACATGGAGAGACCCAGAGGGTATTGCGCTACACAAGATACCTCAGGTCGCGAGACTATCATGTCTGTGAAGAACGTACACAGCAATACACACACATGAACACAAAGAAGGAACCGCAAACAGGTTCCTCGACACCTAAAAGGAACAAATGGGGGGTGGCCAGAGGAGGGAGGGAGGGGGGAAGAGGGAGACGAGTGCAATAGGTGAGGGAGAGGAAGCGGTGCCCACTTCTAGTTATGAAATAAACAACTCACTCGCAGGATGTCATGTACAGCAGGCGGAATAGAGTCCATCCTACTGTCATGACATCGAATGGTGACAGACAGTAACGAGACTTATCACGGAGATCCCTGGGCCATGTGTAAACATAGCCACTCGCTAGGGTATACACCTGAAAACCAATATACTCTTGTCAGTCTGTTAGACTTCCATTTTAAAAGGGCGGGGGGAGGAGGGAGGGAGGGGGGAGGGGGGCAGAGAAAGGAGCAAGAGGAAGAGGAGGGTGGTGGGGGAGGAGGAGGAGGGGGGGGAGGAGGAGGAGGAGGAGGAGGAGGAGGAGGAGGAGGAGGAGGAGGAGGAGGAGGAGGAGGAGGAAAAAGATGGCTTGCCTTGAAGAAATCAACAAAAGGAAAGAGCGAGAGAGACAGAGACAGAGGCAGAGAGAGACGCGAAATCAAGAGTGGACACTCAGGTGACTGCAAGAGTTAAGGGAGATTAAGACAAGAAACAAACTCCCAACAGTAGTTTGGTAAGTCCAAAATCAAGATTTGGATATCATGCTGGCATCAAGCACCAACCCTTCTAAATGGACACAAAGACACACAGGCCTCCCTCACTTGGGGCGGGGGGGGTCGTCAGGACCAGGAAATGACCATGCAAGCGGAAGCTGGAAAAGGCAACCTTGTTCATCCACGGCGGAAACATACCATGGTCCCACAGCATTCAAAACATTGTATCAAAACATGTACAAACGGCTCTTCCTCACTCCCAATGAAAACTGCAGAGAACGTCCAAAACAGCCAACGTGTGATTTGCTTAGCAGATTGTCATGGAGAGCCTCGACCAGAAAGCATCGCTTTCGGTTTGTAACATCATAGGAACAGCAGTCTCAACAGCGCTTGCCTTCTTGGCGCAGTATCATTTCTACGCCTGGATACACAGTCCTACTTTGGGGTGGGGGGGTGGGGGTGAGGGAGCCCTGCCAGCAGTTCCTATTTTTCAAAGCAGACCTCTTCCCCCTCCCCCCAACCACCACCACCATTTTTCTTATTTTTTTTCTCTTTCCTCTGGTCTCAGGTTCTGCCCAATCCAGTCCACTGGCCTCCATCCCAGGCCACTGTGGGCTGTGTGTACAGATTTGCAAGATGAAGACAGTTCTCCCCAGAGAACCGGGCAGCCGCCCGGCTGAGATCTAAAAACCGATCTGCTCATGCAGTTCCACTTTTTCTTTTTCTCTTTTAAATGGGCTTCTTTCTGTCAAGGAGAAGATTTCCAAATCAAAAGGAGACCGAAAGATTTCTAGGTTCCACAGCTTCAGGATTCCATGGATCGGGGGTGTCAAAAAGTCTGCGCAGGGCCTTCAGTAAAGGCCGTCTTTCTCAGCGCACACAAGTCAACCCGAGACCAAGGCAACCTGAGGGCAAAACCCCTCGCTTGATTTCATTTCTCCCATTAGGCCCCGAACATCAGAGCGCGTGTGACAGAGAGAGAGAGACAGAGAGAGACAGAGACAGAGACAGAGACAGAGACAGAGACAGAGACAGAGACAGAGACAGAGAGACAGAGAGAGAGAGAGAGAGAGAGAGAGAGAGAGAGAGAAACCCCACAAAAGAGAAACAAACGAAAACCCCAGCAAAGGTTCCATACATTGTTCGCCAGGATTGGAAGTGATGACGTCGTTGCGGGGGAGGGGGAGAATTATGCGGAGGGCACTTGCAAACCTCGCGGTTGCAGGTGCTGACAGATACGTTTTTGAAACCGGCTGGCGGCGCCCTTGAGCTTCCTACGGTTCTGACCATACCCGTTCTCAGGGAGGTGGCTGTGGAGCCCAGGATAGGCCACGCCAAAATGCACCTCCGTGGCACAGTGATCATTTGGCGTGACGGTGACCTCAAGCAGGCGGCCAACACAAGAGGGACCCTCGGGCTCTTCTTTGTGTCTCCCTGAAAGCGAGACATCCATCTCTCTCGCGGGTGAAAGGCGCACTCCCTGCATCTGCACCTGGAGTTAGGAGGACGCTCCGATCCCCAAAGTAGGGAATTCATTGGGGCCGAGAAGCCTAGGGAGACAGACACTGTGACTTCTTTCAGGGACCCCCCCCAAGCCCAAACTCTGTTTAGATTCTTCCTTCCCTCAGGGCGCACCCGAAAGCTAAGTCTCTCGGTCTGATCCCTGTCTCACACATGTACTGTCCCTTGGTCTACACAGTCGAAAAGCTGCCCGCCTCAGCCACTTCTCACGGCTAGAAGGTAAAACAACAACAACAACAACAAACGAACACGTGTTCCCGCTCCCGCTTCCTCTATCCGCCTTGAGTCCATGTTAGGATGAGTCCAGCCACGAGGACTCAAGAGGGGCAGAGGGGGAGATTTCCCCCTCCCCCAAACAGGAAGGGGTCTGGAACTCTCTTCCCAGTGGCCACCCAGCTCAACTCTGGGTGCCTGAACCCTAGTTTGCCTCCTTTCGAGTTTTAAATGCTCTTCCCTGGGTTAGAATCACAAGGAGAGATGCTCACGCATGTATGTCTTCCAAGTTTTACGTGACATGGGGCAGCCCTCCTAAGAAAGCAAAGAAAGACTCAGAGAAGTGGCAACACCTACAATCTCTTCGGTTCTGCTGAGGAGAGGGAGGAAATCTGGGAAAGTAACTATACTATGGCCCGGGCTGGCGGGCGCCGGGGTGGGGGGGGTGTTAAGGGAGCTAAAGGAGGATGAGATTTCTTAGAAACTCATTCTTAGGCACAGAAACATTGGATGGATGCGGGACCCCACCTCTTCTTTTCCCTTGTGTTGGGAAGATCATTTGGCTCCTGCCAGCTGGGGTTTCATGCCCCCACGAATCATCAGGCGAGTGCTCCGGAGAAAAGAGCGAGAGCACAGGTCAGGAGAACATGGAGAAGATGGCTGCCGGATGCCCGGGGCCACACGGATGTCTTCGGGGGCACAGGCACGTCCACGATCTGTGGACCATGTCTACGGCAGATTGGGTGTGTAGGTCATTTTGAACAGGCTCCCATCCACCTGCCCTCATTGGGGTCCTGTCTCCAGCTCCCCTGAGCGGTGCCGTCACGGCCAGGTGAAGACAGGGCTCCTCCAGGGGCGGGCCCGTGCCAGAGAAAGGGAGACGGCAGTGAAGTCCTCGAGCTTCGGGTACTTCTACCAGAGTGACTCTCCTTCATCAAGTCCCCGGCAGGTGGAGGGACACGTCTTTCTGACACGGTGGGGCCAGGGGAGGCTTAGAAAAAGGCTTCTGACAACCGCACCATCAAGTATGAGCTCTCCGTTTCCTTGACGGAAGAGTCCCCCACTCTCCCAAGTGGTAGAGCTAGGAACGGGCCCCTCGGGTCCCATCTTACACGTGAGAATGACATGCTGACTTTACCCCTCTTCAAGGCGGAGTTTGTAAAAGGTCAGCCCTGGAGGAAGGACCCAGCTTGTCAGTCCTCTCATGCTATCATCCAAGCCGAGGAGAGCCGTGCCAGGCCTCCACGGAAGGAATACGGCGGTCGGCTGCCTTTGGAGAAGATGGCTCTGTGAGCAGCAGCGTGGAAACCAACCGAGAAGCAGGGGCCACTCTAGAGGCCAGCAGGGTCCTTAGGGGCCCAGCCAGGCCAGGCCAGGCCAGGATGGAGAGAGGGGATGGAGCCGGACCTTTGAGGCCCTAGCCTCCACAGCACCTGGGATTCTGCTGGGATTCTTGAGAAACTCGCTCCACATTCTAGAAGGGCCTGCGTGTCACAAAGATACGAAGCCATACTTTCCTTAAAGAGCACCTGCCCTCAGGAAGTGGCACTCAGCACGCTCGCTGGTGATGGGCCAGACACACCCATAGACACTCAGGTTCCAGGGAAAAGCTTTGCTCAGCTCTTTCTCCCCTTGCGTCCTCAAAACACAAAGCCATCGCTTCCGGATACCAGGGAAGCTCTCAGGTAGGTTTGTGCTGGGGCGGGCGCCAACTAGAACTGTGAAGAGGGGAGATCGGAGCCGCAGAAGCTCTGGGGCCCCGAGGAAAGACGCCGCCGCCGATCCACCTCTCGCACCTTCCTCTCAGCGGGAGGGCCAGGGACTCTCCCCCCGCACAGGATCCTGGCCACACACGAGGGAGGGCCCACACCCACTGTCCTGCTCCTCTTTGCCTGGGGTGGGTTCAGAGACACTGGACTCGGCTCATCCCTCTCCACAGCGGCGCGTCCCTCTCCACAGCCGTGCACGGCAGGCAGCAGAGCAGAAGAACAAGAGCTGGCATCGTCCACCGTTCCCAGAGCTGCTCCATTCCCGTCCACGCGCATCCGGATGGGGCGCACAGACAGGGCGCCCGTCCTGAGGTCACCGTGTCGCTCCAGGTGCGGACTCCCGAGATGGTGACATCTCGGTCGAGGAGACCGTCCCCTGTGAGACCACAGGCTTGGCAGTATTGCCGAGAGCATGCTTCGTGGGCCATCTGCAATTCCATGTCACCGGAAACATACCGTGTCAAACTTGTGCTCGGCCTCCAAGTCAAAGGGCTGCCTGAGGACTTTGACCGACAATTCCAGTTGCTCCTGGCCTAAGAGACACAACTTCTCCCAAGAAAACAAACCGTAACACAATGTAAAGTCTGACCTACCTCCAGACGCGTGTTTGACGTGGCACGGCCATGTCCGGAGGCTCATGTGACTTCCATGCGGGGGCAGCCTGGGAACCGCCTTTCTGAGTCTCCCCCTCCCCGTGCGACCCCAGGGTAGGGCTGGTGCGAAGAGAACGCTGGATGGGATGTAGGCATTGGAAGTGAAGCCACAGCCAAGGCTCTCTGCAGGCTGTCGCCATCCCACACGGTGACAGGTGGGCACAGAGGTGCAGGGTGGAAGGCTGTCCATCCACACATACACACACACACACACACACACCCACCCACCCCCGCCGCCCTGCGTCTGGCTAGTGTTCCCAGCTGGTGCCCCCTGGACGACAGTGGCCCAGGCCACTCCTGGCTGCCTGGCCGCAGATCCACCGAGGGACAGCTGTGCCTTCCCCCGAGTCTCTCCATGTCTCCCCTGTGGCCCCGCACATCGGTGGCTACCTTTCCCTGTGGGCGCTGACAGCTCCATCGGCACTGCCACCTCCGCCACTGCCACCGGGCACTCAGAGGACTGAGAGCCACAGCCTTCCCTCCCCTCCCCTCCTCCGCAGCCCAGCCCAGCCCTGCCCTGCCCAGCTGCTCCCAGGCCTCTGGAAGGTCCAGTTCCTAGAACGAGGTCTTCATTCCTGTGACTCCCACGGTGTCTCTGCTTCCATGACACAGACCGGCTATGTTGTCCCGACAGTAGGACACACACAGAAACCCTGTGTGAAAATCATGAGGCTGACAGCATCATTCGTCATCTGAGACAGAAAATCAATACAGATATCGTATTAAATACACATAATTATACGTAGGGGTGTGTGTGTGTGTGTGTGTGTGTGTGTGTCTGTCTGTCTGTCTGTCTGTCTGTCTGTCTGTCTGTCTGTATCTCACTGCAGTATTCACACAAGCATTGCCAGCCAAGCAGAACCTCAGGTCTCTGTGATAATTGTCCCTGGGGATGTTCTGCCGACTGTCACGCAGAGACCGTCGTTGTACGGAGACACAGGTAAAGACGTGTGTTTGTCAAGACAGGAGAACACAGAAAACACATCCTGTTTCACAGGGATGAACTAGTGTCATGATGCCAACCTGGGGACACGGGCGCCCGTTCATGCTCCTGGCCAGGCCCTGCAAGCATTAGGGGACCATCGCTTCTGTCCTTGTATGGGCCGCTCACTGCACCGAGTTCTTAGTCACCTCACGTAGCCCTCACCGCAAATCCACACCTTGAACGTGGTCCTCCTTCCTCATCGCCACCGCCACCACGTTCCTCCTGGTCTCTTTAAACGCGCACGCGTCCCTGGTGGGTGGGGTAAGGAGCCAGCTCCCCCCACCCCACCCCACTCCGGTGCCTGCCTGCCTGCCTGCCTGCCTGCCTGCCTGCCTGCGTGCGTAGAGTAGAAGCAGGGAATGTTCTGTCGTTCCCCCTTCCCAACCCGCGAACGAAGGAAACCTTCGCGTATCTTTCTATACTTTATGTGCTGTCGCCTACATGTGTTCCCCCATTTTTCTTTATCCACAAGAGCTCCCTGCAGTCCCCACTCTCTGTATGAACGGCATTCACACACGTCCAAAGTGAATTTATTTCAGCTTCTATCGGGTGGCATATCCAGATAGATCCTTTAGGTCAGGAAGCACAGAAACACAGCCAAGTCGAGTGAGTGCTGAACCAGAGTCATTTAGGAATCCTATGAGGTGACCAGTGTGGAAGGAGCATGTGTTCCAAGGCACTTCTTTTGATGTCTTAGGTTTACCTAGCCAGCAATGCAGATCCCATGAAAGTGGGCAGAGATCTTTTCTCCATAGGCTCTCCTGTTACGGAACGCAAGTGTGTTCCCGTGCCCACGGACGACACACAGTGAGGCCAAACAAGGGGACACGTCAGAGTTTGGGGCAGGGGAAGGTTTCTAGCATGGCCGAGCAAGGGGAGGGTGGGAATCTTTCTTTTCCAGAAAAGTTAGAACTTCTCTCAAGTTGCATGGGCCCAGAAAATGCTTTCTCCTCTTCGATCATCAGTCAAGGAAAGGTAGCACCTGGTTTTTCACGAGGAGATTTTCTTCCTAATTCCAGTTATCTTATAAAATAAAGAAGAAAAATTATGTTAATGTTTCACATAAGCGTCCAGGACTATTTCACTTCCATGATTTGAAGAAATGTTATTTTCTCTCCAACTGACACTGTCCTTGAAGGACCAAGCTAAACTTCTAAGGAGCCAAATTCCAAATAATTTTGAGACTAGGAAATACAAAGTGTAGTGTCATAGATTGATTGATGGATCCATTGATTTCATCAGACAGCAGTCATCACTTCTAAGATTATTCGAACACCACTAACGTTTGGGTAACAAAGTTGAGATGTCTGCGCTCGAGCACGTGCGCGCGTGTGTGTGTGTGTGTGTGTGTGTGTGTGTGTGTGTGTGTGTGTGACTCATAAGGGGATGTTTTCCATAGCTGTGCACTATGGCACTGCAGGATCTCTGGTTGCTGAGTACCCAGAGGTGGAAGCCCCGATACAGAGCTTGGACTGTGAAGTTATGCATGGGTTCTCAATGGTGTGTGTGGGGTCGGCCCCCCTAATCCCCCATGTTGGTTGTTCAACGGTCAACTCTAATATATAGATCAGAGAGGATATCATCCATGTGCTTCATATGAATAACTTTCCCAAATAATCTTTATCTTTTTCAAAGGAAGACATCCTGTAATCCATTTCATAAGATGCTATTGGGAACCTACTCCCCCAGCATGTGAATTATCCCTACAGAGCACAAGATCCCTGAGAAGGAGGAGCCCTGGACGCTGAGACACCAGGAAAGTAGGCTTTTAGATGATATTTTCTGCTTCTCATGAGATGACGGTGTCTACTGATCCTATTCAAGTGTGTAAAATGAGAGCCCCCTGGCAAGGATCAGCAGAAGGTCTTTGCTGCTGGGCCCTGGGCTCTTCCTTTCAGTGGGGAGGCCAAGAGCCTCAAGAAGGAAGGAAGGAAGGAAGGAAGGAAGGAAGGAAGGAAGGAAGGAAGGAAGGTAGGTGGGAGGGAGGGAGGGAGGGAGGGAGGGAGGGGAGGGTTTGCCCGGTGCCATCAGGCCCGTGTGTCACCCTAAAGAGAAGGGCAGCCATCGCCACTGCTGGAATCATGTCCCCATTTCCTGGGCAGGACATTCAAGAAGGCCTCCTCCTGTGTGTTTCGTGCATCACCTCGACGGTGCCCCCAGGAATAGTCACCGGAGGGAACTGTGCAGCTGAGCCAACCTGCCTGGGAACACGGCCTCCTTCCTTTAAGAAGTGGAAAACTCGCCCAGTGCTCTCTCTGTTGTTGTTTTTCCGGTCCTTATCCTTGTCCTTGTCGTCGTCGTCGTGGTCGTCGTCATCGTTACTGTTGTTAACAAGTGAATGAGAGTGAGTCAGAAAGAGAAAAACAAATATTGTATATTCACACATATATGTGGACTGCAGAAAAATGGTACACATCAACTGGTGTGCAAGGCAGAAAGAGAGACACAGATGTAGAGCACAAACATATGGACACCAAGTGGGGAAAGCGGGGAGGGTTGGGGGGGAATGAATTGGAAGATTGGGGTACCAAATTGTACACTCTAAATATATACAGTTTATTGTAAAACATGAAAAGAAAAAAAGTTAAGAAAAAGTGAATGATGCCTCCGTCTAGAGGAATACTTGGCAGTTATTATGTTCAGGACCATTTCTTTTTCTGCCATTGATGGAAAACTCCTTGGATCCCGTTAGCATTTATGGATTCAAGGAGTGCAGTTCTTCATAGGTTCTGTCACGTCGTTAGGAGGGGAATCCTCATCAAGTTGCTTCAACCAGGACTATGTGTCCTTCAGATGCGGAGATGGAAATGAATGGTGCTCTGCGGGGCGGTGGGGGGGCGGGGGCGCGATGATAGGCACCCAGGACTCCTTCCCCCAGGCCTCCTTTTGTTCCCTCACTGCTTCCTGGAGAAGGGACACCCCCCCCCCCACGCACACACCGTCTAGGTGTGCTATTTGCTGTCCATAATTTCCCGTGCCCTTTGGGCATGGCTGATAGAGACGGACATGAAGCAGCAGGACGGCAAGCTGGCACCTGGGCCTAGGGAAGTTTCACAAGTGAAATATCAGAACTGGAGCTGGGACAGACATGCCTCCCCTTCCCGGGGCCGGGGGGGGGGGGGTGCGGAAGCTGGGCTGGGGGAGCTGGAGACGAGGGGCACAGAGAGAGGCAGGGAAGGGAGGCCCCACGTGGGCCTGGGAGAGACGGGGATGGGGAGGGCGGGGCGGTGGGGGGCAGGGGGCCACTGCTGACCGGCCTGGGTTCGGGTTCCCTGTCCCCCGTCCTGCTGAGAACGTGCCTTTGCTTCCTGCCCTCAGGTGTGCGAGAGGAGCACGTTTCTTTTCAATAAAGACCAATACATCATGTCACACTATGTTTGGTTTTGCTTGTTCATGTTCCAGACGAGGCCAACGAACTCTCCCAGGGGAGGTGTGGGTACAAAGGATCTGACAGGATGGGAGGGTGCGGGTCTGCGCATGGGCCAAGAAATCCAGAAAATCTGTCGTAGCTGAGACTCAGGCCTTTTTCAGAAATAGGCCAAGAGAGTTCAGCTTTGACCATTCCCTGCCAAGCAGTCATCACAGGTGCTTCCTGGAAGGGATTGAGTTGCAGAAACCAGCGTGGCCCGCAGCCCTCAGGCCTCAGCCCGGCAGGCAGGCAGGCAGGCAGCGGCTATTGTCTGTTGGTCCCGCCCCCGCCCCCGCCCCCGCCCCCGCCCCCGCCCGCTTCTCCACCGCTCGCTCCTTCCCAAGTCGCCAGGGCTGATAGTTGCCGGGAGAGGGGGAGGGGAAGTCCGGACGCTTCATTCCGCAGGGCCTTGTTCAATCGCTTCATTCAAATGCAGAATGCTCTCCGGTCAGATCGGGAGCCTTTGACTTTGCCTCGAGCTCCCCTTTATCGAACGGCTTTTTTTTTTCCTTCCCCAATTTCCCCACCCTTAGGCTGCCCCCTCCAAACTGCAGGGAGGGAGGGAGGGAGGGAGGGAGGGAGGGAGGGATGGGTGAAGGTTGTGTGAGAACTTCTCCTTGTCTCAGGCAAATAGGAGTCCCCTCTTTTTCCTAACCCAGGAAACCCCACTAAACCATTTGAGAATCACGGACATGCGTGGAAGCAAACGTCTTAACTTGAGATCGTGCTCTGCTGTGGGAGGACAGAAAGGAGGGCCAGAATGTCCGGTCTTGTGCTGTCCAGTTCTTAAGCGACTTGAATTCAAGGAGACACATTTTGGGGCGGCCTACTCTGAACATATTGAAAGCTGACCTGGTGACTGTGTGTGTGTGTGTGTGTGTGTGTGTGTGTGTGTGTGTGTGTGTGTGTGTGTGAGGGAGAGGGAGATGGAGGGAGGGAGGGAGGCGGGGAGGGAGGGAAAGGGAGAAAATAGGTTAGTAGAGGCCTCCATTTCATGGAAACTGTTTCTGAGTTCTGAGAACAGGTCGGTTCTGTGAAACAGTTATCATATCTCCTCTCAGGAGGCAGTGATGTTGATGGGCTCCCAAAAACTAGGCCTGTGGTGCAAGCAATCAGGTTATTTCCTAAGAGGCACTTGTATGGAAACCAAAGGAAGACAAAGGTCCATCACTGGAGCCGATTATAAACCAGTGGGGGGGGGGGGAGCGTGTGGGGGGCGGTGTCAGTGAAGAAGATTTGTAGATGTTAGGGTGGAAGCAACTTTAGCAGTTTGAAATGGCTGTGATGATGTCGGGTGTTTGGTTCGACTTTCAGACTGGCTCTCACAGAAACAGGCACCAGGATGGTTTCCACAGGAGCTGTGGTGGCCATGTCTCTAAAGTTTTCACCAAGTCCTCCAGCTTCGGTCTGTAGGGCTTCAGGCAAAGGGCCGTTTTCGTTGTCAGTGATGCCAAGTCAAAAGGGTGGGCGAAAGTGGGAAACATTCATGGAGAGAGTTGTAGCCAGATATTGGGGGCAACTTGAAAGACTTCAGGATCCAGTCCGGTTTTCAGGTGAAAAGCAACACCCTAAGGAAAATGAATAGCACCAGAATCTCATATCCACAAGTGTGTATTCCCGTTTTATGGAAACGTAACGTGGGCCTCTAAGGAACGCGTGCAAGTGACTCTCTTGCCAAAGAAATAAGGAGCCTCACGGAGAGTTTCTGAATTCTGGACGGAGCAGGTAGGGAGAAAAAGAGAAGTGATTCCATTTTGCTGACAAGGGTACAAGTCACCAAATGGATGTCCAACTTTTAAAATAAATTGGGTTTTGTTTGTTTTCATTTTCCCTTGTAGCTGGAAAAGAAAAGATTTCACAATCCGTCCTGTTCTCTCTCTCTCTCTCTCACTCAGGTTAGGAGATTCTTTTCTGTTTGAAATAATGGAAGCATTTATAATGTCGTGCAGTTTCAGGTGTACAGCACAGTGATTTAGATAGAAAGATAGGTAGATAGATAGATAGATATAGATTCTGTTTCAGATTTTTTTTCTCTTACAGGTTATTACAAAGTATTGAGTATAGTTTCCTGTGCCAAGTCGTAAGAGCTTGTTGATTATCCACTTTACGTATAGGAATGTGTATATGTTCATCCCAAGCTCCTAAGGTATCCGCACCCTGCCCCCCCCCCCCGCCCCCAGCGGCTTCCCCAATCAGTCCTATTGTAGACAAGTAGTCATACACACACTATCATCCTAGTCCTCAGTTCATTCAGCCCCACGTAGGTCACTCGTTCTTCTCGGAGTCCAGTTTTCCCATCGGCCCTGTCAATCTTGCCTGATGATTGAGCGTGACTGGAAAAGTGATGGTCCCAAGAAGTTTGCAAGAGCTTTTGTGAAGGCTCATAGGACTTGCCCAGCGAAGTGGGTGCCTTGATCACTGCAGGCTGTGGAAGGTATACCCAAAGTGGCAAACACAATTTTTTTTTTAACCGTCTCTATGCCATGGTGAGGACAGAAGGCTTGCAGCAAGGGAAGGCTTCAACCCACATGGAAACCATACTCACCGTCACAGGAACGTTTGGATGACCCTTACTACGTGCCAGTGGAGTGAAGTCCAGTGGCCGGGGCTCAGGGGTTCCTGAGAGAGGAGGTCTGACGCCTCTGGGGACAAAGAGAATTGTTTTCCCCCAGGGTGACAAGCATGACAGGTCAGCCATTGCAGGTAACCTGTAGAAATCTTCCCACCAGCATCTATTTACAATTGGAGCCATTCGAAATGCACCAAGGTGGGTGGCGGAATGCGGGGGGCGGCGGGGACCTGGGGGGGGGGGTGAGGTTCCCCAGGAAGCCTGAGACATGGAGACCCAGTGGCCGGCCGGGCTGCTGCCCCTCTCTGGGGTCTGCTGTCCCTCTCTGGGGTCTGCTGTAGCCCCGACCCTCTGTTGAATGGACAGAATGGAATTGATCCACGTGTGGCCCCCCCCCACCCCCCATCATCTTTCAAGAGGCTGTTGTTGCCGCCTCGGCATGAAACTCGGGTGGAATATCTCCTTGATACTGGGCTCAGTCCCTGTCGTGTGAGCCTCCATTTGGACGACCGAAAACCCTGTATGCCAGGGCAGAGAAGAAGGATCCCATCATTTCCAGAGCAGCTGGAACACACCCGTGTATAGACACAAGCCAAAGAAGGCTTCACGTTCCTTCCTCTTCGACAACGCTTCCCATGTCAGGAAAGCTCTCCAGGAAGCCTACTCCGTTTCATGGCTCTGCTTTCGAAGGAGAGAGAACACATTCTTGAGCTAGGCCCTCTCCTCTTGGATCCTCTCTCAACATGCATTCTAAGTGCAAAAGACTTCATGTGTCATTCGGTTTGGGGGCAAATGTGTCCAAAATACCCCAACGAGTGTAAAACAGTTAGATAGGTCACTGGGGAACAGTGCCTCCTTAGCCACGTCACCCACATCCCAGGGAAAGACTTGCTAGGCAAAGAGAGAAGCCTCTTTCCTTGTGAGCCAAACCTGGCTCTTTGAATATCAAGAGGACTAAGTCCACGTGAGTCCCCCAAGACCTGATAAAGGTAACCTAGAAAAGAAGTGATGATTTTTAGAAGACATAAGCCTGCCTGCCTGCCTGCCTGCCTTCCTTCCTTCCTTCCTTCCTTCCTTCCTTCCGGAAAAAGGAAGGAAAGCTTTCTCTCTCATGACGGAGAGAGCAGAGCAATAGAAGAAACACCCAAGCCCGAGCCCAAAGTTGGCCTTTTTCACCGAGAGACAGAAAACTGAATTCTAGTTTTGCACTGGTTTCCTGTTGATACGAACACTCATGTGTGTCCTTGAATCCATCCTCATCTTAAGCAGTCCTGACCACGGTTCCCATTCCTTTCCGAAGATTCTTCTCCTCAGAAACCTTTTCCAATCGCCTGTGCCCAGTTTTAGCTTTTCCCTTGTGTCCTTTGTTTCCCATTTCGAAATGACTAGCTTTAGGACCGAAATGTCTTTTTTTCCCTCCCCCAAACCTTATCTGCATACCTTCTACCTTGCCTCCCCCCTCCCCACACTCCCCAAAGAGGTCCTCTTCCTACAATGAGGATGGCGACCTCGGGTAGCTTGGACCACACACGTTCCTTCTTTAGGATGCCTCATCCTTGGACATTTGTCACCGCCCCCCCCGCCCCCCACCCCACCCCACCCCACCCCACCCCACCCCAATCCAATCCAATGAAAGTAAGGAAGCCAACCACAGTGACCCGTGTGAACATGGACTGCCTTGTAGAAGTCCAGGCTCCTGCCTAGTTTGTGGTTTCCCTAAAGCGCAAGATCTGTGTAGGCATGGAAGCACGCATATGCTCCAACTCTCCGGAGCAGGGAGACCCTTAGGCTTGTGGAGCTAGGGACGTTTCAGCATTTTCCCTTCTTTGGAGATGATGTAGACAGGCTGCTGAATGTCCATTCTTTCATGGCACTCAGTCCACCCCTAAACCTAGAGATGTTGGAAAGTCTTGAAGTCGGCCTATGGAAAAGAGTTCTTGTGGAAGACGTTCCCTTACACATTCTCCTCATCTCGTCCACACTTCTGTCCTCTGTGTGTTATGAGCGGTCCCACTTGGATGATTCGTGATTTCTTAAGACAGGAAAGCAGTCAGTCCTCATCTCTACACCTCCCGGCCGCCCCCTCCACCACCCTGTTCCCGTGAGAGATTTTCT
>NC_080200.1:29797671-29820171 GCF_030028045.1 Hippopotamus amphibius kiboko | reverse complement strand
ACCCGGGGGCCACCCCAAGGACACGGACGCGAGTCCGCCGCCGGGGCACGACACGGGGTCTCACCGCCAGAGGCCCTCCAGCACAGGGGCGGTCCCGCAGCACGCACGACGGCGCCTGGCCTCCTCGGGCCCCCGTGGGACCTCCTCGCAGGGGCTCGCGGCCGCCACCGCCGACCCCGGAGAGCCGCGGCCGGCCCGCGACAACACTCTCCCGCACGCGCACCGGCGCGCCCCCACACCGCCCACCTCTTCTTCCCCGTCGGGAACCGACAAGCACTCCACCAGGGGACGCCGCCGGCCGTGGCGGCCGGGGGCGGCACCCTCACGGGGCAGGGCCAGGCTCGATCCCGGGCGGGGGAAGGGGTGGGGGGCAGGGGCGAGGGCAGACCGGCGGCGACGGGGAGGGGGCGGCTCACACGCACGGCCAGGGCCACGGAGCAGGGCCGGGGGCGCCACCCAGGGGGAGACAAAGGGCCGGGGCACAGCCGGGCCACCAGGAAAACCAGCGCGGGGCCCCACCGCCCCACACCAGGGGGCGGTCCCGCCAACGCCTGGGACGCCGGCCGGCGCCCGCCACCCTCGAGGGCCTCCCCACGACCCGGCCCCGCCGCCGGGGCCTAGCATGCGACGGTTCCCCCCGCGTGCAGCGGAGGAGCCCGTCCACCCCTTCGCGCATCCATCTGCGTCGCCTCCACACATCCATCACCACCTCAGCCGACCCCAAGGGCTCACACGTCCTGGGGAAACGCTCCCGAGCCAGGCGGCCCGACCTAGGGCCACACACCGCCGCCGGCTGCGGCTCGAGGCAAGGGCAGGCGCGGCAGGGCTCCCCGTGGCTGCGGGACTGGGGAGCCGGGACCGGGGGGCCCCCCCCTCCGGGCTCGCCAACGGAGGCGACCCCGCACGCACACACGCCACCCCGCGCCTCGGACACCGGCTCGGCTCGGCCCGGCGGGACCCTCCCCCGACTCGGAGGGGGGAGGCGCGGGCCACGGTAGGCAAAGAGCGGCGCTCGGCCCCACCGCGGGACCGGCGCACCCCTCCCGCGGAGGCGAGGGGGTCTACCCACGTGCTCTGGCAGTCGCCACGGTGGCCACTGCACACTTGGGAGGGGCGGCAGCTGGGGGGTTCGGTACCCCAAGGCTCCCTCTCGGATCGCTAGAGAAGGCTTTCTCACCGAGGGCGCGTCATCCCCCACTCAGCGCCTCTCCTTCGGGCCCGCAGAGGCGCTTCCGTGAGCCGCCTACACCTCCTCCAGTCGCCTGGAGGGGAGGGGGTCTGCGGTATGGGTAAGCACATGGCCCACGGGAGCGTTCGCGGCCAGGGCCGGGGCACGACCTCGGTAAGGCTTGCTGCCCTCGGGCTCGCCCCTCGGGCCCTCGAGGGGGAGCACGCCCAAGATGCGTGACACAGCCCCCTCTCTCACAGGCCCCGGCCCCCACGATCGCTCCCACGCCCGCGCGCAGCCCCCCACGTAGTGGGGACCACACGGGGCGTGCGCTCGGCCAAGCTCAAGCCCCCACGGCACGCCGCTGAGGACCAGCACAACGAGGCGGCCCCTGGCCCCACCGCCGGGGGGAACAGGCGGGCGCACCTCCCTTACCGTCTCGACCCCCCCAAGAGAGAGCCGCTCACGGCACCCGCCACGGTGGCGGAGACCCGAGGAACACGCTGGGAAAGGGGAACAACACCACCGCTCGGCCTCGGGCACCTGAGGGACGACCTGGAGCGCTCCAGGAGCACCACGGAGGGCCAGGCGCGGCACGCTCGCACACCGACGGGGGGCGCGCAGCGTGGCGGCGGGGCGGCCCTCCCCGCCGCGGGGAGGGCCGCTCGCGAGGCGTACGCCAAAGAGGCACAGCGAGAGCGTCTGCTGCGTCCGAGGACCCCGGTCCCCGCCCACGCTGGGAGGCGGGGGCGGGAGACCGCGGGTTCGGGGCCGGAGGCCGCACCCCTGCCTTCCGCACACCCCGGCAGGCGGGGCGGAAGAGAGGCGAGGAGCCCGCGGACAGAACGAGAAGAGCGGTCCCGTCCCCCAGGAACGTCCGTCCCTCGTCTGGCACGGCTTAGGCCCAGCCCAGCGGAGCGTGGCACCACCACATCAATCGGTTGACCCACCCAGCCTAAAGCCACGGCGGGGGAGGCCCGCAGGGGAGGCACGGCGAAGACCCGTCACACGGAGGCCCGCTTCCGCCTCGCCGGCGCCCCTTCGTCTCGGGCAAAGAGCAGCCAGCCACCCCAGAACGAGAACGCCTGACACGGGGCACAGAGCCTGTGGGGTGGGGTCGTGCCGGCCACTCACCACCGGGTGCCTGCAGCGGGGGCAGCGCACAGGGTCGAGCACCCGACGCCCCCTGGCCCCGCCGCCCTCGGGCTCAGCCAGAGGCCGGAGGCGGCACCGCGGGTCGGGGCAGCCGGACGCGCACGCAAGAGCCGGCGCGCAGGCCCAAGCGGGCAGCTCAAGCGGCAAGGACCGAGCCGGGCGTCAGACAGCCGCCCCCAGCCCGGAGTCCTGCCCGCGTCCGGAGCCCCAGCGTCTATCGGCGACAGACGCAGAAGAACACCGTGTCAGCACCTATCTGGTGGCAAAAAGGCCCCATTTCCGGCGGAAGAAATCATCGCGCCCGACAGCGGGGCCCACCCACGAGGTTCACGGGGGCCCCCGGAACCTCGGTCCGGCCACCTGCCCCCAACACTTCCCCATCCACACTTGCCCCGGAGCGCCCGGGGCCACCTGGTCGACCCGGGGATGGAGGGGTGGCAGAGTGGGCCGGGGACACGGGGGAGAGGGAGCGGGCTGGGGACGCCCTCCCCGGTCCCCCCACGCGGGCAGGCACCGGTCCATCCGAGTCTCCGGGCCAGGACTTGGTTCCAAGAAAGAAACACAGCACCCCTCCGAGCCGCCTCCGATGAGCGGGCCCCATGAGGGACCACGCCCGGGCCCGGGAGCCCCTCCCCGGGCCACCCAGTATGGCTCGCGCCAGTCCCCACCTCCCGGCCCGGACTCGGGGTGGAGAGCGGAGGGGGGAGACAAAGTCGCGTCCGACGACCGGGACCCACGCGGGCACGCTGACAGGCCGGGTGCACCCTCGCCGGCCACCTGCGCGAGCAGGGGCCGGTCCGTCCACGTCTCCGGACCCATCGGGACTTGAACCCATTTCTCCAGGGAGACGCCCGGAGCCCACGGGGCAACGCACCCAGGCCCGGGCCAGCCTCTCCGGGTCACCGCTGGCGGCCCAGGCCGGTCCTCACCTCTGGAGTCCGGCTCGGAAAACCATCGGCCCGAAAGCATCTGACGACCGGGACGCACGCGCGTCCACCACCGAGCCCGTGGCGGCCTCCACCGGCCTCAACGCTCGGCCCGAGCCGGTCCCCACCTCCGGAGCGGGACGCGGGGGGCACCGGGAAAGGGAGGTGGGGGGGGTCGGGGAACGAACGCTCCCAAGGGCGGCCCAGGAGAAGGCCGGGCCACCAAGTCCCAGGCGCTCTGGGCGCGGCAGACCCTCTCCTCTCCCACCGCGGCGGCACGACCCGACATGGGTTCCCGCGGCCGGAGGGGCACGGGCGCATGCTGGTCGACCCGGCCAGGCGGCCCCTCAGCCCCGGCTCGGGAGCGCGGCGGCAGTCACAGCCCCATAGATCTGCAGGCCCAATCTCAGGCGACAGCAGGAGGCGCCTACGCCTCGGCGCCACCGGGGCTGCCAGCACCAGCGTCGCCCGCCTCCCGGAACTCTGCTTCGGGCCCGGCGGCTGAGTCACAGCCCTCGACAAGGTCGCCGGAGCTCCGGAGGGAAGGGACAATATAAAAGCGGCCGCCAGGTGGCGCCCGACAACCGGCTCGAACGTCCCCGGGCCGGATCCCGGTCGCCGGCCGGCCACCGAGGACGCCGGAGCGCCGGGCCGCCCAAACGCCCGAGCTCCTCCCGGAGCGGGGCGGGCGTCCCGCGCGGCCCCGAGGGGTCCGCCTCGGAGCTAGCTCCCGGCCCGACACGACACGACACGACACGACACGGCGCGTCCCGATCCCCGGCAGCACACGGGGGCGGGGGTAGCTGGCAAGATGCCGCCGGGAGGCTGCCTGGAAGGGGACGCGATTCCAGGCCATGGGGGGGGGGGGGCGCGGGGAATTCCACGGAGACGCCCACAGTGCCACAAGCGAGATCCCCAGCTCCCCGGAGGGTGAGAGGGAGGGAGGGAGGGAGGGAGGGAAGGCGGGGACCAGCGAAACGAAACCAGGCAAGCGCTCAGAGAACGACGCAGGAACTCATCCCTTCTGGCACGGGGAAGGGCTTTGGAAAGCTGATACGCAGAGCCCGGAAGCTAGAAACGAAAGTAAACATACACTCTGGCCCCACACAAATGGAAACAAACATCTATTTCCGCACAGACCGCGACAAAGTCCAAAGAGAACACATGGGTGCGTGGGTGGGGAACATGCCCTTGAGGTCAGAACGTGGATTTCAAAATGGACTGACCACAGTCACCGGCGGGCGGGGGCAGGGGGGCGGGGAGCAGCGAGTCAACAGCCATCCACTAAAGAAACCGCGTTCCAGGACATCTACACAATGCAACGTGGTGAGTGTGCGTGCGTGCGTGCGTGCGTGCGTGCGTGTGTGTGTGCGCGCGCGCGCGCGCGCGTGCGTGTGAGAGAGAGATTTACAGTAAAGGTTCACAGTGACCTGTCGTCCCACCAAAATCAAACCAAGCCAAACTACCAAAAAGTCAAAGTCAAGCTCTGGGACTGCTGTGGCCCTTCAAGGAGTACGTAAAGGCACACACACATGTACGTGTATGCACACGTGTACACGTACAGACACACACACGTGTACACGTACACACACACACGCATCTGAAAACCTCAAGCATGTCCCATAAGAGGTTCCTGTCCAAAACAGGGCAAGGCCTCATGCAACGCAGCCCCCCCAGAACAAGCAACCCGATGGGGAAAGTGGGCAGGAGGCCTGAACAGAGCAGACCAAGACCAGGCATTTTCATCCACAAGGAAACAAAGCCAGAAAAAACCAACAGAAAACAACGCCCACAAAGGAAACAAAGCAACAAGGACGACGACCCCCACCACTCCAACAGCAACCGCAACACAGTTTTCCACTGTCAACAAAGCAACCAACAGTACCTTTCTTGGGGGGTGGGGGCGGGGACAAAACCAAAAGCCAAAGGAAACCTTTCCCTGAAATACAAGAAACAACTGGGGCTGCCTAGCTGGCGCACTACTTAAGAATCCGCCCGCCACTGCAGGGGACACGGGTTCGATCCCTGCTCCAGGAAGGTCCCACATGCCGCGGAGCAACGAAGCCCGTGAGGCACAACGACTGAGCCCATGTGCCGCAACTCCTGAAGCCCCCGTGCCTGGAGCCCGTGCTCCGCACCAAGAGAAGCCACTGGCAATGAGGAGCCTGCGCACCACAACGAAGGGGAGCCCCCACTCACCGCAACGGAAAGAAAGCCCGCGCACAGCAAAAAAAGACCCAACGCAGCCCATCAAATACAGAACCATTTTTTTTTTAAATGGAGGGTATGATAGAAAGCGCTGGCATTTCTCTGCACAAGCATACACGGCCAGGCCCAGGATCTGGAATCGCGACAGCAAGTTCCAAACGGCAGAGGAAAGTGGCTCCTGACGGGACACCTATTTTTCACGCTGAGAGAGACCACCACCATGTCATGCTGGAGGACTCAGAGATATCACCTGGCGCCTGACAGAATGGCTCCCCGACAACAGATGACACTACGGAAAACAGCACAGAAGTCCCTGAAAGCACTGCACCAACAACTACCACGTGACCCAGCAACTCCACTACGTGCCCACCGAGGGGGTGAGGGTGACACATACATACACGTGTATGTGTATCCACACCTATCCCTATGTAGCCATAGTTAGGGACATACCGATAGCGCTCTCTGTGTGCATACGTCTCTACCTAGTCACACACAGGCGCGCGCGCGTTTATGACTCAACCCTACCAGGGAATGAGGTCTTGCCATCCGCGGAAACATGGAGAGACCCAGAGGGTATTGCGCTACACAAGATACCTCAGGTCGCGAGACTATCATGTCTGTGAAGAACGTACACAGCAATACACACACATGAACACAAAGAAGGAACCGCAAACAGGTTCCTCGACACCTAAAAGGAACAAATGGGGGGTGGCCAGAGGAGGGAGGGAGGGGGGAAGAGGGAGACGAGTGCAATAGGTGAGGGAGAGGAAGCGGTGCCCACTTCTAGTTATGAAATAAACAACTCACTCGCAGGATGTCATGTACAGCAGGCGGAATAGAGTCCATCCTACTGTCATGACATCGAATGGTGACAGACAGTAACGAGACTTATCACGGAGATCCCTGGGCCATGTGTAAACATAGCCACTCGCTAGGGTATACACCTGAAAACCAATATACTCTTGTCAGTCTGTTAGACTTCCATTTTAAAAGGGCGGGGGGAGGAGGGAGGGAGGGGGGAGGGGGGCAGAGAAAGGAGCAAGAGGAAGAGGAGGGTGGTGGGGGAGGAGGAGGAGGGGGGGAGGAGGAGGAGGAGGAGGAGGAGGAGGAGGAGGAGGAGGAGGAGGAGGAGGAGGAGGAGGAGGAGGAAAAAGATGGCTTGCCTTGAAGAAATCAACAAAAGGAAAGAGCGAGAGAGACAGAGACAGAGGCAGAGAGAGACGCGAAATCAAGAGTGGACACTCAGGTGACTGCAAGAGTTAAGGGAGATTAAGACAAGAAACAAACTCCCAACAGTAGTTTGGTAAGTCCAAAATCAAGATTTGGATATCATGCTGGCATCAAGCACCAACCCTTCTAAATGGACACAAAGACACACAGGCCTCCCTCACTTGGGGCGGGGGGGTCGTCAGGACCAGGAAATGACCATGCAAGCGGAAGCTGGAAAAGGCAACCTTGTTCATCCACGGCGGAAACATACCATGGTCCCACAGCATTCAAAACATTGTATCAAAACATGTACAAACGGCTCTTCCTCACTCCCAATGAAAACTGCAGAGAACGTCCAAAACAGCCAACGTGTGATTTGCTTAGCAGATTGTCATGGAGAGCCTCGACCAGAAAGCATCGCTTTCGGTTTGTAACATCATAGGAACAGCAGTCTCAACAGCGCTTGCCTTCTTGGCGCAGTATCATTTCTACGCCTGGATACACAGTCCTACTTTGGGGTGGGGGGGTGGGGGTGAGGGAGCCCTGCCAGCAGTTCCTATTTTTCAAAGCAGACCTCTTCCCCCTCCCCCCAACCACCACCACCATTTTTCTTATTTTTTTTCTCTTTCCTCTGGTCTCAGGTTCTGCCCAATCCAGTCCACTGGCCTCCATCCCAGGCCACTGTGGGCTGTGTGTACAGATTTGCAAGATGAAGACAGTTCTCCCCAGAGAACCGGGCAGCCGCCCGGCTGAGATCTAAAAACCGATCTGCTCATGCAGTTCCACTTTTTCTTTTTCTCTTTTAAATGGGCTTCTTTCTGTCAAGGAGAAGATTTCCAAATCAAAAGGAGACCGAAAGATTTCTAGGTTCCACAGCTTCAGGATTCCATGGATCGGGGGTGTCAAAAAGTCTGCGCAGGGCCTTCAGTAAAGGCCGTCTTTCTCAGCGCACACAAGTCAACCCGAGACCAAGGCAACCTGAGGGCAAAACCCCTCGCTTGATTTCATTTCTCCCATTAGGCCCCGAACATCAGAGCGCGTGTGACAGAGAGAGAGAGACAGAGAGAGACAGAGACAGAGACAGAGACAGAGACAGAGACAGAGACAGAGAGACAGAGAGAGAGAGAGAGAGAGAGAGAGAGAGAGAGAGAGAGAGAGAAACCCCACAAAAGAGAAACAAACGAAAACCCCAGCAAAGGTTCCATACATTGTTCGCCAGGATTGGAAGTGATGACGTCGTTGCGGGGGAGGGGGAGAATTATGCGGAGGGCACTTGCAAACCTCGCGGTTGCAGCCAGCAGGTGCTGACAGATACGTTTTTGAAACCGGCTGGCGGCGCCCTTGAGCTTCCTACGGTTCTGACCATACCCGTTCTCAGGGAGGTGGCTGTGGAGCCCAGGATAGGCCACGCCAAAATGCACCTCCGTGGCACAGTGATCATTTGGCGTGACGGTGACCTCAAGCAGGCGGCCAACACAAGAGGGACCCTCGGGCTCTTCTTTGTGTCTCCCTGAAAGCGAGACATCCATCTCTCTCGCGGGTGAAAGGCGCACTCCCTGCATCTGCACCTGGAGTTAGGAGGACGCTCCGATCCCCAAAGTAGGGAATTCATTGGGGCCGAGAAGCCTAGGGAGACAGACACTGTGACTTCTTTCAGGGACCCCCCCCAAGCCCAAACTCTGTTTAGATTCTTCCTTCCCTCAGGGCGCACCCGAAAGCTAAGTCTCTCGGTCTGATCCCTGTCTCACACATGTACTGTCCCTTGGTCTACACAGTCGAAAAGCTGCCCGCCTCAGCCACTTCTCACGGCTAGAAGGTAAAACAACAACAACAACAACAAACGAACACGTGTTCCCGCTCCCGCTTCCTCTATCCGCCTTGAGTCCATGTTAGGATGAGTCCAGCCACGAGGACTCAAGAGGGGCAGAGGGGGAGATTTCCCCCTCCCCCAAACAGGAAGGGGTCTGGAACTCTCTTCCCAGTGGCCACCCAGCTCAACTCTGGGTGCCTGAACCCTAGTTTGCCTCCTTTCGAGTTTTAAATGCTCTTCCCTGGGTTAGAATCACAAGGAGAGATGCTCACGCATGTATGTCTTCCAAGTTTTACGTGACATGGGGCAGCCCTCCTAAGAAAGCAAAGAAAGACTCAGAGAAGTGGCAACACCTACAATCTCTTCGGTTCTGCTGAGGAGAGGGAGGAAATCTGGGAAAGTAACTATACTATGGCCCGGGCTGGCGGGCGCCGGGGTGGGGGGGGTGTTAAGGGAGCTAAAGGAGGATGAGATTTCTTAGAAACTCATTCTTAGGCACAGAAACATTGGATGGATGCGGGACCCCACCTCTTCTTTTCCCTTGTGTTGGGAAGATCATTTGGCTCCTGCCAGCTGGGGTTTCATGCCCCCACGAATCATCAGGCGAGTGCTCCGGAGAAAAGAGCGAGAGCACAGGTCAGGAGAACATGGAGAAGATGGCTGCCGGATGCCCGGGGCCACACGGATGTCTTCGGGGGCACAGGCACGTCCACGATCTGTGGACCATGTCTACGGCAGATTGGGTGTGTAGGTCATTTTGAACAGGCTCCCATCCACCTGCCCTCATTGGGGTCCTGTCTCCAGCTCCCCTGAGCGGTGCCGTCACGGCCAGGTGAAGACAGGGCTCCTCCAGGGGCGGGCCCGTGCCAGAGAAAGGGAGACGGCAGTGAAGTCCTCGAGCTTCGGGTACTTCTACCAGAGTGACTCTCCTTCATCAAGTCCCCGGCAGGTGGAGGGACACGTCTTTCTGACACGGTGGGGCCAGGGGAGGCTTAGAAAAAGGCTTCTGACAACCGCACCATCAAGTATGAGCTCTCCGTTTCCTTGACGGAAGAGTCCCCCACTCTCCCAAGTGGTAGAGCTAGGAACGGGCCCCTCGGGTCCCATCTTACACGTGAGAATGACATGCTGACTTTACCCCTCTTCAAGGCGGAGTTTGTAAAAGGTCAGCCCTGGAGGAAGGACCCAGCTTGTCAGTCCTCTCATGCTATCATCCAAGCCGAGGAGAGCCGTGCCAGGCCTCCACGGAAGGAATACGGCGGTCGGCTGCCTTTGGAGAAGATGGCTCTGTGAGCAGCAGCGTGGAAACCAACCGAGAAGCAGGGGCCACTCTAGAGGCCAGCAGGGTCCTTAGGGGCCCAGCCAGGCCAGGCCAGGCCAGGATGGAGAGAGGGGATGGAGCCGGACCTTTGAGGCCCTAGCCTCCACAGCACCTGGGATTCTGCTGGGATTCTTGAGAAACTCGCTCCACATTCTAGAAGGGCCTGCGTGTCACAAAGATACGAAGCCATACTTTCCTTAAAGAGCACCTGCCCTCAGGAAGTGGCACTCAGCACGCTCGCTGGTGATGGGCCAGACACACCCATAGACACTCAGGTTCCAGGGAAAAGCTTTGCTCAGCTCTTTCTCCCCTTGCGTCCTCAAAACACAAAGCCATCGCTTCCGGATACCAGGGAAGCTCTCAGGTAGGTTTGTGCTGGGGCGGGCGCCAACTAGAACTGTGAAGAGGGGAGATCGGAGCCGCAGAAGCTCTGGGGCCCCGAGGAAAGACGCCGCCGCCGATCCACCTCTCGCACCTTCCTCTCAGCGGGAGGGCCAGGGACTCTCCCCCCGCACAGGATCCTGGCCACACACGAGGGAGGGCCCACACCCACTGTCCTGCTCCTCTTTGCCTGGGGTGGGTTCAGAGACACTGGACTCGGCTCATCCCTCTCCACAGCGGCGCGTCCCTCTCCACAGCCGTGCACGGCAGGCAGCAGAGCAGAAGAACAAGAGCTGGCATCGTCCACCGTTCCCAGAGCTGCTCCATTCCCGTCCACGCGCATCCGGATGGGGCGCACAGACAGGGCGCCCGTCCTGAGGTCACCGTGTCGCTCCAGGTGCGGACTCCCGAGATGGTGACATCTCGGTCGAGGAGACCGTCCCCTGTGAGACCACAGGCTTGGCAGTATTGCCGAGAGCATGCTTCGTGGGCCATCTGCAATTCCATGTCACCGGAAACATACCGTGTCAAACTTGTGCTCGGCCTCCAAGTCAAAGGGCTGCCTGAGGACTTTGACCGACAATTCCAGTTGCTCCTGGCCTAAGAGACACAACTTCTCCCAAGAAAACAAACCGTAACACAATGTAAAGTCTGACCTACCTCCAGACGCGTGTTTGACGTGGCACGGCATGTCCGGAGGCTCATGTGACTTCCATGCGGGGGCAGCCTGGGAACCGCCTTTCTGAGTCTCCCCTCCCCGTGCGACCCCAGGGTAGGGCTGGTGCGAAGAGAACGCTGGATGGGATGTAGGCATTGGAAGTGAAGCCACAGCCAAGGCTCTCTGCAGGCTGTCGCCATCCCACACGGTGACAGGTGGGCACAGAGGTGCAGGGTGGAAGGCTGTCCATCCACACATACACACACACACACACACACACCCACCCACCCCCGCCGCCCTGCGTCTGGCTAGTGTTCCCAGCTGGTGCCCCCTGGACGACAGTGGCCCAGGCCACTCCTGGCTGCCTGGCCGCAGATCCACCGAGGGACAGCTGTGCCTTCCCCCGAGTCTCTCCATGTCTCCCCTGTGGCCCCGCACATCGGTGGCTACCTTTCCCTGTGGGCGCTGACAGCTCCATCGGCACTGCCACCTCCGCCACTGCCACCGGGCACTCAGAGGACTGAGAGCCACAGCCTTCCCTCCCCTCCCCTCCTCCGCAGCCCAGCCCAGCCCTGCCCTGCCCAGCTGCTCCCAGGCCTCTGGAAGGTCCAGTTCCTAGAACGAGGTCTTCATTCCTGTGACTCCCACGGTGTCTCTGCTTCCATGACACAGACCGGCTATGTTGTCCCGACAGTAGGACACACACAGAAACCCTGTGTGAAAATCATGAGGCTGACAGCATCATTCGTCATCTGAGACAGAAAATCAATACAGATATCGTATTAAATACACATAATTATACGTAGGGGTGTGTGTGTGTGTGTGTGTGTGTGTGTGTGTGTGTGTGTGTCTGTCTGTCTGTCTGTCTGTCTGTCTGTATCTCACTGCAGTATTCACACAAGCATTGCCAGCCAAGCAGAACCTCAGGTCTCTGTGATAATTGTCCCTGGGGATGTTCTGCCGACTGTCACGCAGAGACCGTCGTTGTACGGAGACACAGGTAAAGACGTGTGTTTGTCAAGACAGGAGAACACAGAAAACACATCCTGTTTCACAGGGATGAACTAGTGTCATGATGCCAACCTGGGGACACGGGCGCCCGTTCATGCTCCTGGCCAGGCCCTGCAAGCATTAGGGGACCATCGCTTCTGTCCTTGTATGGGCCGCTCACTGCACCGAGTTCTTAGTCACCTCACGTAGCCCTCACCACAAATCCACACCTTGAACGTGGTCCTCCTTCCTCATCGCCACCGCCACCACGTTCCTCCTGGTCTCTTTAAACGCGCACGCGTCCCTGGTGGGTGGGGTAAGGAGCCAGCTCCCCCCACCCCACCCCACTCCGGTGCCTGCCTGCCTGCCTGCCTGCCTGCCTGCCTGCCTGCCTGCGTGCGTGCGTAGAGTAGAAGCAGGGAATGTTCTGTCGTTCCCCCTTCCCAACCCGCGAACGAAGGAAACCTTCGTGTATCTTTCTATACTTTATGTGCTGTCGCCTACATGTGTTCCCCCATTTTTCTTTATCCACAAGAGCTCCCTGCAGTCCCCACTCTCTGTATGAACGGCATTCACACACGTCCAAAGTGAATTTATTTCAGCTTCTATCGGGTGGCATATCCAGATAGATCCTTTAGGTCAGGAAGCACAGAAACACAGCCAAGTCGAGTGAGTGCTGAACCAGAGTCATTTAGGAATCCTATGAGGTGACCAGTGTGGAAGGAGCATGTGTTCCAAGGCACTTCTTTTGATGTCTTAGGTTTACCTAGCCAGCCAGCAATGCAGATCCCATGAAAGTGGGCAGAGATCTTTTCTCCATAGGCTCTCCTGTTACGGAACGCAAGTGTGTTCCCGTGCCCACGGACGACACACAGTGAGGCCAAACAAGGGGACACGTCAGAGTTTGGGGCAGGGGAAGGTTTCTAGCATGGCCGAGCAAGGGGAGGGTGGGAATCTTTCTTTTCCAGAAAAGTTAGAACTTCTCTCAAGTTGCATGGGCCCAGAAAATGCTTTCTCCTCTTCGATCATCAGTCAAGGAAAGGTAGCACCTGGTTTTTCACGAGGAGATTTTCTTCCTAATTCCAGTTATCTTATAAAATAAAGAAGAAAAATTATGTTAATGTTTCACATAAGCGTCCAGGACTATTTCACTTCCATGATTTGAAGAAATGTTATTTTCTCTCCAACTGACACTGTCCTTGAAGGACCAAGCTAAACTTCTAAGGAGCCAAATTCCAAATAATTTTGAGACTAGGAAATACAAAGTGTAGTGTCATAGATTGATTGATGGATCCATTGATTTCATCAGACAGCAGTCATCACTTCTAAGATTATTCGAACACCACTAACGTTTGGGTAACAAAGTTGAGATGTCTGCGCTCGAGCACGTGCGCGCGCGCGCGCGCGCGTGTGTGTGTGTGTGTGTGTGTGTGTGTGTGTGTGTGTGTGACTCATAAGGGGATGTTTTCCATAGCTGTGCACTATGGCACTGCAGGATCTCTGGTTGCTGAGTACCCAGAGGTGGAAGCCCCGATACAGAGCTTGGACTGTGAAGTTATGCATGGGTTCTCAATGGTGTGTGTGGGGTCGGCCCCCCTAATCCCCCATGTTGGTTGTTCAACGGTCAACTCTAATATATAGATCAGAGAGGATATCATCCATGTGCTTCATATGAATAACTTTCCCAAATAATCTTTATCTTTTTCAAAGGAAGACATCCTGTAATCCATTTCATAAGATGCTATTGGGAACCTACTCCCCCAGCATGTGAATTATCCCTACAGAGCACAAGATCCCTGAGAAGGAGGAGCCCTGGACGCTGAGACACCAGGAAAGTAGGCTTTTAGATGATATTTTCTGCTTCTCATGAGATGACGGTGTCTACTGATCCTATTCAAGTGTGTAAAATGAGAGCCCCCTGGCAAGGATCAGCAGAAGGTCTTTGCTGCTGGGCCCTGGGCTCTTCCTTTCAGTGGGGAGGCCAAGAGCCTCAAGAAGGAAGGAAGGAAGGAAGGAAGGAAGGAAGGAAGGAAGGAAGGAAGGTAGGTGGGAGGGAGGGAGGGAGGGAGGGAGGGAGGGGAGGGTTTGCCCGGTGCCATCAGGCCCGTGTGTCACCCTAAAGAGAAGGGCAGCCATCGCCACTGCTGGAATCATGTCCCCATTTCCTGGGCAGGACATTCAAGAAGGCCTCCTCCTGTGTGTTTCGTGCATCACCTCGACGGTGCCCCCAGGAATAGTCACCGGAGGGAACTGTGCAGCTGAGCCAACCTGCCTGGGAACACGGCCTCCTTCCTTTAAGAAGTGGAAAACTCGCCCAGTGCTCTCTCTGTTGTTGTTTTTCCGGTCCTTATCCTTGTCCTTCGTCTCGTCTGTCGTCGTCATCGTTACTGTTGTTAACAAGTGAATGAGAGTGAGTCAGAAAGAGAAAAACAAATATTGTATATTCACACATATATGTGGACTGCAGAAAAATGGTACACATCAACTGGTGTGCAAGGCAGAAAGAGAGACACAGATGTAGAGCACAAACATATGGACACCAAGTGGGGAAAGCGGGGAGGGTTGGGGGGGAATGAATTGGAAGATTGGGGTACCAAATTGTACACTCTAAATATATACAGTTTATTGTAAAACATGAAAAGAAAAAAAGTTAAGAAAAAGTGAATGATGCCTCCGTCTAGAGGAATACTTGGCAGTTATTATGTTCAGGACCATTTCTTTTTCTGCCATTGATGGAAAACTCCTTGGATCCCGTTAGCATTTATGGATTCAAGGAGTGCAGTTCTTCATAGGTTCTGTCACGTCGTTAGGAGGGGAATCCTCATCAAGTTGCTTCAACCAGGACTATGTGTCCTTCAGATGCGGAGATGGAAATGAATGGTGCTCTGCGGGGCGGTGGGGGGGCGGGGGCGCGATGATAGGCACCCAGGACTCCTTCCCCCAGGCCTCCTTTTGTTCCCTCACTGCTTCCTGGAGAAGGGACACCCCCCCCCCCACGCACACACCGTCTAGGTGTGCTATTTGCTGTCCATAATTTCCCGTTCCCGTGCCCTTTGGGCATGGCTGATAGAGACGGACATGAAGCAGCAGGACGGCAAGCTGGCACCTGGGCCTAGGGAAGTTTCACAAGTGAAATATCAGAACTGGAGCTGGGACAGACATGCCTCCCCTTCCCGGGGCCGGGGGGGGGGGGTGCGGAAGCTGGGCTGGGGGAGCTGGAGACGAGGGGCACAGAGAGAGGCAGGGAAGGGAGGCCCCACGTGGGCCTGGGAGAGACGGGGATGGGGAGGGCGGGGCGGTGGGGGGCAGGGGGCCACTGCTGACCGGCCTGGGTTCGGGTTCCCTGTCCCCCGTCCTGCTGAGAACGTGCCTTTGCTTCCTGCCCTCAGGTGTGCGAGAGGAGCACGTTTCTTTTCAATAAAGACCAATACATCATGTCACACTATGTTTGGTTTTGCTTGTTCATGTTCCAGACGAGGCCAACGAACTCTCCCAGGGGAGGTGTGGGTACAAAGGATCTGACAGGATGGGAGGGTGCGGGTCTGCGCATGGGCCAAGAAATCCAGAAAATCTGTCGTAGCTGAGACTCAGGCCTTTTTCAGAAATAGGCCAAGAGAGTTCAGCTTTGACCATTCCCTGCCAAGCAGTCATCACAGGTGCTTCCTGGAAGGGATTGAGTTGCAGAAACCAGCGTGGCCCGCAGCCCTCAGGCCTCAGCCCGGCAGGCAGGCAGGCAGGCAGCGGCTATTGTCTGTTGGTCCCGCCCCCGCCCCCGCCCCCGCCCCCGCCCGCTTCTCCACCGCTCGCTCCTTCCCAAGTCGCCAGGGCTGATAGTTGCCGGGAGAGGGGGAGGGGAAGTCCGGACGCTTCATTCCGCAGGGCCTTGTTCAATCGCTTCATTCAAATGCAGAATGCTCTCCGGTCAGATCGGGAGCCTTTGACTTTGCCTCGAGCTCCCCTTTATCGAACGGCTTTTTTTTTTCCTTCCCCAATTTCCCCACCCTTAGGCTGCCCCCTCCAAACTGCAGGGAGGGAGGGAGGGAGGGAGGGAGGGAGGGAGGGAGGGAGGGATGGGTGAAGGTTGTGTGAGAACTTCTCCTTGTCTCAGGCAAATAGGAGTCCCCTCTTTTTCCTAACCCAGGAAACCCCACTAAACCATTTGAGAATCACGGACATGCGTGGAAGCAAACGTCTTAACTTGAGATCGTGCTCTGCTGTGGGAGGACAGAAAGGAGGGCCAGAATGTCCGGTCTTGTGCTGTCCAGTTCTTAAGCGACTTGAATTCAAGGAGACACATTTTGGGGCGGCCTACTCTGAACATATTGAAAGCTGACCTGGTGACTGTGTGTGTGTGTGTGTGTGTGTGTGTGTGTGTGTGTGTGTGTGTGTGTGTGTGAGGGAGAGGGAGATGGAGGGAGGGAGGGAGGCGGGGAGGGAGGGAAAGGGAGAAAATAGGTTAGTAGAGGCCTCCATTTCATGGAAACTGTTTCTGAGTTCTGAGAACAGGTCGGTTCTGTGAAACAGTTATCATATCTCCTCTCAGGAGGCAGTGATGTTGATGGGCTCCCAAAAGCTAGGCCTGTGGTGCAAGCAATCAGGTTATTTCCTAAGAGGCACTTGTATGGAAACCAAAGGAAGACAAAGGTCCATCACTGGAGCCGATTATAAACCAGTGGGGGGGGGGGGAGCGTGTGGGGGGCGGTGTCAGTGAAGAAGATTTGTAGATGTTAGGGTGGAAGCAACTTTAGCAGTTTGAAATGGCTGTGATGATGTCGGGTGTTTGGTTCGACTTTCAGAGTGGCTCTCACAGAAACAGGCACCAGGATGGTTTCCACAGGAGCTGTGGTGGCCATGTCTCTAAAGTTTTCACCAAGTCCTGCAGCTTCGGTCTGTAGGGCTTCAGGCAAAGGGCCGTTTTCGTTGTCAGTGATGCCAAGTCAAAAGGGTGGGCGAAAGTGGGAAACATTCATGGAGAGAGTTGTAGCCAGATATTGGGGGCAACTTGAAAGACTTCAGGATCCAGTCCGGTTTTCAGGTGAAAAGCAACACCCTAAGGAAAATGAATAGCACCAGAATCTCATATCCACAAGTGTGTATTCCCGTTTTATGGAAACGTAACGTGGGCCTCTAAGGAACGCGTGCAAGTGACTCTCTTGCCAAAGAAATAAGGAGCCTCACGGAGAGTTTCTGAATTCTGGACGGAGCAGGTAGGGAGAAAAAGAGAAGTGATTCCATTTTGCTGACAAGGGTACAAGTCACCAAATGGATGTCCAACTTTTAAAATAAATTGGGTTTTGTTTGTTTTCATTTTCCCTTGTAGCTGGAAAAGAAAAGATTTCACAATCCGTCCTGTTCTCTCTCTCTCTCTCTCACTCAGGTTAGGAGATTCTTTTCTGTTTGAAATAATGGAAGCATTTATAATGTCGTGCAGTTTCAGGTGTACAGCACAGTGATTTAGATAGAAAGATAGGTAGATAGATAGATAGATAGATATAGATTCTGTTTCAGATTTTTTTTCTCTTACAGGTTATTACAAAGTATTGAGTATAGTTTCCTGTGCCAAGTCGTAAGAGCTTGTTGATTATCCACTTTACGTATAGGAATGTGTATATGTTCATCCCAAGCTCCTAAGGTATCCGCACCCTGCCCCCCCCCCCCCGCCCCCAGCGGCTTCCCCAATCAGTCCTATTGTAGACAAGTAGTCATACACACACTATCATCCTAGTCCTCAGTTCATTCAGCCCCACGTAGGTCACTCGTTCTTCTCGGAGTCCAGTTTTCCCATCGGCCCTGTCAATCTTGCCTGATGATTGAGCGTGACTGGAAAAGTGATGGTCCCAAGAAGTTTGCAAGAGCTTTTGTGAAGGCTCATAGGACTTGCCCAGCGAAGTGGGTGCCTTGATCACTGCAGGCTGTGGAAGGTATACCCAAAGTGGCAAACACAATTTTTTTTTAACCGTCTCTATGCCATGGTGAGGACAGAAGGCTTGCAGCAAGGGAAGGCTTCAACCCACATGGAAACCATACTCACCGTCACAGGAACGTTTGGATGACCCTTACTACGTGCCAGTGGAGTGAAGTCCAGTGGCCGGGGCTCAGGGGTTCCTGAGAGAGGAGGTCTGACGCCTCTGGGGACAAAGAGAATTGTTTTCCCCCAGGGTGACAAGCATGACAGGTCAGCCATTGCAGGTAACCTGTAGAAATCTTCCCACCAGCATCTATTTACAATTGGAGCCATTCGAAATGCACCAAGGTGGGTGGCGGAATGCGGGGGGCGGCGGGGACCTGGGGGGGGGGGGTGAGGTTCCCCAGGAAGCCTGAGACATGGAGACCCAGTGGCCGGCCGGGCTGCTGCCCCTCTCTGGGGTCTGCTGTCCCTCTCTGGGGTCTGCTGTAGCCCCGACCCTCTGTTGAATGGACAGAATGGAATTGATCCACGTGTGGCCCCCCCCCACCCCCCATCATCTTTCAAGAGGCTGTTGTTGCCGCCTCGGCATGAAACTCGGGTGGAATATCTCCTTGATACTGGGCTCAGTCCCTGTCGTGTGAGCCTCCATTTGGACGACCGAAAACCCTGTATGCCAGGGCAGAGAAGAAGGATCCCATCATTTCCAGAGCAGCTGGAACACACCCGTGTATAGACACAAGCCAAAGAAGGCTTCACGTTCCTTCCTCTTCGACAACGCTTCCCATGTCAGGAAACCTCTCCAGGAAGCCTACTCCGTTTCATGGCTCTGCTTTCGAAGGAGAGAGAACACATTCTTGAGCTAGGCCCTCTCCTCTTGGATCCTCTCTCAACATGCATTCTAAGTGCAAAAGACTTCATGTGTCATTCGGTTTGGGGGCAAATGTGTCCAAAATACCCCAACGAGTGTAAAACAGTTAGATAGGTCACTGGGGAACAGTGCCTCCTTAGCCACGTCACCCACATCCCAGGGAAAGACTTGCTAGGCAAAGAGAGAAGCCTCTTTCCTTGTGAGCCAACCCTGGCTCTTTGAATATCAAGAGGACTAAGTCCACGTGAGTCCCCCAAGACCTGATAAAGGTAACCTAGAAAAGAAGTGATGATTTTTAGAAGACATAAGCCTGCCTGCCTGCCTGCCTGCCTGCCTTCCTTCCTTCCTTCCTTCCTTCCTTCCTTCCTTCCGGAAAAAGGAAGGAAAGCTTTCTCTCTCATGACGGAGAGAGCAGAGCAATAGAAGAAACACCCAAGCCCGAGCCCAAAGTTGGCCTTTTTCACCGAGAGACAGAAAACTGAATTCTAGTTTTGCACTGGTTTCCTGTTGATACGAACACTCATGTGTGTCCTTGAATCCATCCTCATCTTAAGCAGTCCTGACCACGGTTCCCATTCCTTTCCGAAGATTCTTCTCCTCAGAAACCTTTTCCAATCGCCTGTGCCCAGTTTTAGCTTTTCCCTTGTGTCCTTTGTTTCCCATTTCGAAATGACTAGCTTTAGGACCGAAATGTCTTTTTTTCCCTCCCCCAAACCTTATCTGCATACCTTCTACCTTGCCTCCCCCCTCCCCACACTCCCCAAAGAGGTCCTCTTCCTACAATGAGGATGGCGACCTCGGGTAGCTTGGACCACACACGTTCCTTCTTTAGGATGCCTCATCCTTGGACATTTGTCACCGCCCCCCCCCGCCCCCCACCCCACCCCACCCCACCCCACCCCACCCCAATCCAATCCAATGAAAGTAAGGAAGCCAACCACAGTGACCCGTGTGAACATGGACTGCCTTGTAGAAGTCCAGGCTCCTGCCTAGTTTGTGGTTTCCCTAAAGCGCAAGATCTGTGTAGGCATGGAAGCAAGCATATGCTCCAACTCTCCGGAGCAGGGAGACCCTTAGGCTTGTGGAGCTAGGGACGTTTCAGCATTTTCCCTTCTTTCGAGATGATGTAGACAGGCTGCTGAATGTCCATTCTTTCATGGCACTCAGTCCACCCCTAAACCTAGAGATGTTGGAAAGTCTTGAAGTCGGCCTATGGAAAAGAGTTCTTGTGGAAGACGTTCCCTTACACATTCTCCTCATCTCGTCCACACTTCTGTCCTCTGTGTGTTATGAGCGGTCCCACTTGGATGATTCGTGATTTCTTAAGACAGGAAAGCAGTCAGTCCTCATCTCTACACCTCCCGGCCGCCCCCTCCACCACCCTGTTCCCGTGAGAGATTTTCTTCCTGCTTTCAGACGGGAGAAGGAAAGGAGGGTCCGTGTTCCCCTCCTGTTGTCACCTCGCATGGCAAAATCTCCCTATGCCACGGAGGCCCATTTGGGGGCGGTGTCCTGCGGGCCCGAAGACCTTCCGAGTCAACCTCAAGGAGGATGAGGATGTTCTCTCTTGCCACCGAACCGGTGAACCCGATGGCCTTCTAAGCAATGATGTCTCATCAGCCCACCCCACCCGTTTCACACAGAACGGAACAGCCTCTCCTGGATGACTCGGAGCAGGGGAGTTCCTGGGTCTGTCAGAGAGGGCCCTCTGCTGGCGGTGGGTGAAAAAGCACTGCACAGGACAGGAGGTGTTCGTGGTGTCCTTGGGAAGGAAAGGCGGGGGGGCATTTTATTCTTGGAAAGCTTATGCTGGCCCAGGATGTACACTATGAAAGATGATGCGACCTCATTTGGGGCGGGCACCAGAGGAGGGAGACGCGGGGCGGGGGGGGGGGGGGGGGGGGCGGGGAGGTGTAGAAACGCATAAAAGCGGTCCTACCTTAAATGAATAAAAAAATAACAAGCAATATAACATGTACAATAAAATAGAGCACACGCAAAGGAAACGAAGGCAAAGTACAGGAAACGAAGAGAAAAATGCAAAGCCTATATACAGTGCTTCCATGTTCCTCATTCAATCAGCTTGGTGCAGGAATCTCCAGGAGATGAACAGCAAGCATACACGGGTCAAGCGGCGGCCGCGGGTCCACCGGCAGCCCGGGGCTGCGCAGCCCGAGTCCGCGCGTGCTGTCGCTCGGCGGCCGGCGGGCCGGGTCTCTGGGCGCCCGCGGCCCGAGGGTCGCTCGGCGGCCGGCGGGCCGGGTCCCGGGCGCGCGCGGCCCGAGGGTCGCTCGGCGGCCGGCGGGCATGGTCTCGGGCGCGCGCGGCCCGAGGGTCGCTCGGCGGCCGGCGGGCATGGTCTCGGGCGCGCGCGGCCCGAGGGTCGCTCGGCGGCCAGCGGCCCGGGTCCCGGGCGCGCGCGGCCCGAGGGTCGCTCGGCGGCCGGCGGCCCGGGTCTCGGGCGCGCGCGGCCCGAGGGTCGCTCGGCGGCCGGCGGCCCGGGTCTTGGGCGCCCGCGGCCCGAGGGTCGCTCGGCGGCCCGCGGCCACGGAGCCTGCAGGCCGCTCGGCGGCCCGGGTCCCGGGCGCCCGCAGCCCGAGGGGCGCTCGGCGGCCGGCAGCCCGCGGCCTGCAGGCCGCTCGGCGGCCCGGCTCTCGGGGAGCCCGCGGCGCGAGGGTCGCTCGGCGGCCCGCGGCCACGGAGCCTGCAGGTCGCTCGGCGGCCCGCGTCCCGGGCGCCCGCAGCCCGAGGGGCGCTCGGCGGCCCGCGGCCACAGAGCCTGCAGGCCGCTCGGCGGCCCGGGTCCCGGGCGCCCGCGGCCCGAGGGGCGCTCGGCGGCCCGCGGCCGGCTGGTCGACCTGCCTGCAAGTCGACCGGCGGCCCGAGGGTCGCTCGGCGGCCCGCGGCCACGGAGCCTGCAGGTCGCTCGGCGGCCCGGGTCCCGGGCGCCCGCATCCCGAGGGGCGCTCGGTGGCCGGCGGGCATGGTCTCGGGCGCCCGCGGCCCGAGGGTCGCTCGGCGGCCGGCGGGCATGGTCTCGGGCGCCCGCGGCCCGAGGGTCGCTCGGCGGCCCGCGGCCTGCAGACCGCTCGGCAGCACGGGCGTGGAGGGCCTGGGACCGCCGCCGTGCTGGTTACCCGGCGGTACGGGACGGCGCGGCCTGCTGGTTGACCGGGGTCCCGCGGGCCCGCGGGTCCACCGGCAGCCCGGGGCTGCGCAGCCCGAGTCTGCGCGTGCTGACGGTCTCCCGGCGTCCTGGCTCTCGGGGGCACGCGGCCCGAGGGTCGCTCGGCGGCCGGCAGCCGGCAGCCGGCGGCCTGCAGGCCGCTCGGCGGCCCGGGTCTCGGGGAGCCCGCGGCACGAGCGTCGCTCGGCGGCCCGCGGCCACGGAGCCTGCAGGCCGCTCGGCGGCCCGGGTCCCGGGCGCCCGCATCCCGAGGGGCGCTCGGTGGCCGGCGGGCATGGTCTCGGGCGCCCGCGGCCCGAGGGTCGCTCGGCGGCCCGCGGCCACGGAGCCTACAGGCCGCTCGGCGGCACGGGTCCCGGGCGCCCGCGGCCCGAGGGGCGCTCGGCGGCCGGCGGGCCGGGTCTCGGGCGTGCGCGTCCCGAGGGTCGCTCGGCGGCCGGCGGCCCGGCTCTCGGGGAGCCCGCGGCCCGAGGGTCGCTCGGCGGCCGGCGGCCCGGGTCTCGGGGGGCCCGCGGCCATGGAGCCTGCAGGCCGCTCGGCGGCCCGGGTCTCGGGGCGCCCGCGGCCCGAGGGTCGCTCGGCGGCCCGCGGCCTGCAGGCCTCTCGGTCGCCCGGGTCTCGGAGGGGCACGCGGCCTGCTGGTCGGCCTGCGTCCCGCGGGCCCGAGGTCGCGCGGCCTGCTAGGCGACCGGGGGCCCGTGTCTCGGGACG
>NC_080200.1:29762671-29785171 GCF_030028045.1 Hippopotamus amphibius kiboko | reverse complement strand
GTGGGGACCA
Organism: Hippopotamus amphibius kiboko; assembly: GCF_030028045.1. Lineage (NCBI taxonomy): Eukaryota > Metazoa > Chordata > Mammalia > Artiodactyla > Hippopotamidae > Hippopotamus > Hippopotamus amphibius. Next base: position 29,785,161 of record NC_080200.1, on the reverse strand, counting down.
CACGGGGCGTGCGCTCGGCCAAGCTCAGGCCCCCACGGCACGCCGCTGAGGACCAGCACAACGAGGCGGCCCCTGGCCCCACCGCCGGGGGGAACAGGCGGGCGCACCTCCCTTACCGTCTCGACCCCCCCAAGAGAGAGCCGCTCACGGCACCCGCCACGGTGGCGGAGACCCGAGGGACACGCTGGGAAAGGGGAACAACACCACCGCTCGGCCTCGGGCACCTGAGGGACGACCTGGAGCGCTCCAGGAGCACCACGGAGGGCCAGGCGCGGCACGCTCGCACACCGACGGGGGGCGCGCAGCGTGGCGGCGGGGCGGCCCTCCCCGCCGCGGGGAGGGCCGCTCGCGAGGCGTACGCCAAAGAGGCACAGCGAGAGCGTCTGCTGTGTCCGAGGACCCCGGTCCCCGCCCACGCTGGGAGGCGGGGGCGGGAGACCGCGGGTTCGGGGCCGGAGGCCGCACCCCTGCCTTCCGCACACCCCGGCAGGCGGGGCGGAAGAGAGGCGAGGAGCCCGCGGACAGAACGAGAAGAGCGGTCCCGTCCCCCAGGAACGTCCGTCCCTCGTCTGGCACGGCTTAGGCCCAGCCCAGCGGAGCGTGGCACCACCACATCAATCGGTTGACCCACCCAGCCTAAAGCCACGGCGGGGGAGGCCCGCAGGGGAGGCACGGCGAAGACCCGTCACACGGAGGCCCGCTTCCGCCTCGCCGGCGCCCCTTCGTCTCGGGCAAAGAGCAGCCAGCCACCCCGGAACGAGAACGCCTGACACGGGGCACGGAGCCTGTGGGGTGGGGTCGTGCCGGCCACTCACCACCGGGTGCCTGCAGCGGGGGCAGCGCACAGGGTCGAGCACCCGACGCCACCTGGCCCCGCCGCCCTCGGGCTCAGCCAGAGGCCGGAGGCGGCACCGCGGGTCGGGGCAGCCGGACGCGCACGCAAGAGCCGGCGCGCAGGCCCAAGCGGGCAGCTCAAGCGGCAAGGACCGAGCCGGGCGTCAGACAGCCGCCCCCAGCCCGGAGTCCTGCCCGCGTCCGGAGCCCCAGCGTCTATCGGCGACAGACGCAGAAGAACACCGTGTCAGCACCTATCTGGTGGCAAAAAGGCCCCATTTCCGGCGGAAGAAATCATCGCGCCCGACAGCGGGGCCCACCCACGAGGTTCACGGGGGCCCCCGGAACCTCGGTCCGGCCACCTGCCCCCAACACTTCCCCATCCACACTTGCCCCGGAGCGCCCGGGGCCACCTGGTCGACCCGGGGATGGAGGGGTGGCAGAGTGGGCCGGGGACACGGGGGAGAGGGAGCGGGCTGGGGACGCCCTCCCCGGTCCCCCCACGCGGGCAGGCACCGGTCCATCCGAGTCTCCGGGCCAGGACTTGGTTCCAAGAAAGAAACACAGCACCCCTCCGAGCCGCCTCCGATGAGCGGGCCCCATGAGGGACCACGCCCGGGCCCGGGAGCCCCTCCCCGGGCCACCCAGTATGGCTCGCGCCAGTCCCCACCTCCCGGCCCGGACTCGGGGTGGAGAGCGGAGGGGGGAGACAAAGTCGCGTCCGACGACCGGGACCCACGCGGGCACGCTGACAGGCCGGGTGCACCCTCGCCGGCCACCTGCGCGAGCAGGGGCTGGTCCGTCCACGTCTCCGGACCCATCGGGACTTGAACCCATTTCTCCAGGGAGACGCCCGGAGCCCACGGGGCAACGCACCCAGGCCCGGGCCAGCCTCTCCGGGTCACCGCTGGCGGCCCAGGCCGGTCCTCACCTCTGGAGTCCGGCTCGGAAAACCATCGGCCCGAAAGCATCTGACGACCGGGACGCACGCGCGTCCACCACCGAGCCCGTGGCGGCCTCCACCGGCCTCAACGCTCGGCCCGAGCCGGTCCCCACCTCCGGAGCGGGACGCGGGGGGCACCGGGAAAGGGAGGTGGGGGGGGTCGGGGAACGAACGCTCCCAAGGGCGGCCCAGGAGAAGGCCGGGCCACCAAGTCCCAGGCGCTCCGGGCGCGGCAGACCCTCTCCTCTCCCACCGCGGCGGCACGACCCGACATGGGTTCCCGCGGCCGGAGGGGCACGGGCGCATGCTGGTCGACCCGGCCAGGCGGCCCCTCAGCCCCGGCTCGGGAGCGCGGCGGCAGTCACAGCCCCATAGATCTGCAGGCCCAATCTCAGGCGACAGCAGGAGGCGCCTACGCCTCGGCGCCACCGGGGCTGCCAGCACCAGCGTCGCCCGCCTCCCGGAACTCTGCTTCGGGCCCGGCGGCTGAGTCACAGCCCTCGACAAGGTCGCCGGAGCTCCGGAGGGAAGGGACAATATAAAAGCGGCCGCCAGGTGGCGCCCGACAACCGGCTCGAACGTCCCCGGGCCGGATCCCGGTCGCCGGCCGGCCACCGAGGACGCCGGAGCGCCGGGCCGCCCAAACGCCCGAGCTCCTCCCGGAGCGGGGCGGGCGTCCCGCGCGGCCCCGAGGGGTCCGCCTCGGAGCTAGCTCCCGGCCCGACACGACACGACACGACACGGCGCGTCCCGATCCCCGGCAGCACACGGGGGCGGGGGTAGCTGGCAAGATGCCGCCGGGAGGCTGCCTGGAAGGGGACGCGATTCCAGGCCATGGGGGGGGGGGGCGCGGGGAATTCCACGGAGACGCCCACAGTGCCACAAGCGAGATCCCCAGCTCCCCGGAGGGTGAGAGGGAGGGAGGGAGGGAGGGAGGGAAGGCGGGGACCAGCGAAACGAAACCAGGCAAGCGCTCAGAGAACGACGCAGGAACTCATCCCTTCTGGCACGGGGAAGGGCTTTGGAAAGCTGATACGCAGAGCCCGGAAGCTAGAAACGAAAGTAAACATACACTCTGGCCCCACACAAATGGAAACAAACATCTATTTCCGCACAGACCGCGACAAAGTCCAAAGAGAACACATGGGTGCGTGGGTGGGGAACATGCCCTTGAGGTCAGAACGTGGATTTCAAAATGGACTGACCACAGTCACCGGCGGGCGGGGGCAGGGGGGCGGGGAGCAGCGAGTCAACAGCCATCCACTAAAGAAACCGCGTTCCAGGACATCTACACAATGCAACGTGGTGAGTGTGCGTGCGTGCGTGCGTGTGTGTGTGTGTGTGTGTGTGTGTGTGTGCGCGCGCGCGCGCGCGCGCGCGCGTGCGTGTGAGAGAGAGATTTACAGTAAAGGTTCACAGTGACCTGTCGTCCCACCAAAATCAAACCAAGCCAAACTACCAAAAAGTCAAAGTCAAGCTCTGGGACTGCTGTGGCCCTTCAAGGAGTACGTAAAGGCACACACACATGTACGTGTATGCACACGTGTACACGTACAGACACACACACGTGTACACGTACACACACACACGCATCTGAAAACCTCAAGCATGTCCCATAAGAGGTTCCTGTCCAAAACAGGGCAAGGCCTCATGCAACGCAGCCCCCCAGAACAAGCAACCCGATGGGGAAAGTGGGCAGGAGGCCTGAACAGAGCAGACCAAGACCAGGCATTTTCATCCACAAGGAAACAAAGCCAGAAAAAACCAACAGAAAACAACGCCCACAAAGGAAACAAAGCAACAAGGACGACGACCCCCACCACTCCAACAGCAACCACAACACAGTTTTCCACTGTCAACAAAGCAACCAACAGTACCTTTCTTGGGGGGTGGGGGCGGGGACAAAACCAAAAGCCAAAGGAAACCTTTCCCTGAAATACAAGAAACAACTGGGGCTGCCTAGCTGGCGCACTGCTTAAGAATCCGCCCGCCACTGCAGGGGACACGGGTTCGATCCCTGCTCCAGGAAGGTCCCACATGCCGCGGAGCAACGAAGCCCGTGAGGCACAACGACTGAGCCCATGTGCCGCAACTCCTGAAGCCCCCGTGCCTGGAGCCCGTGCTCCGCACCAAGAGAAGCCACTGGCAATGAGGAGCCTGCGCACCACAACGAAGGGGAGCCCCCACTCACCGCAACGGAAAGAAAGCCCGCGCACAGCAAAAAAAGACCCAACGCAGCCCATCAAATACAGAACCATTTTTTTTTTAAATGGAGGGTATGATAGAAAGCGCTGGCATTTCTCTGCACAAGCATACACGGCCAGGCCCAGGATCTGGAATCGCGACAGCAAGTTCCAAACGGCAGAGGAAAGTGGCTCCTGACGGGACACCTATTTTTCACGCTGAGAGAGACCACCACCATGTCATGCTGGAGGACTCAGAGATATCACCTGGCGCCTGACAGAATGGCTCCCCGACAACAGATGACACTACGGAAAACAGCACAGAAGTCCCTGAAAGCACTGCACCAACAACTACCACGTGACCCAGCAACTCCACTACATGCCCACCGAGGGGGTGAGGGTGACACATACATACACGTGTATGTGTATCCACACCTATCCCTATGTAGCCATAGTTAGGGACATACCGATAGCGCTCTCTGTGTGCATACGTCTCTACCTAGTCACACACAGGCGCGCGCGCGTTTATGACTCAACCCTACCAGGGAATGAGGTCTTGCCATCCGCGGAAACATGGAGAGACCCAGAGGGTATTGCGCTACACAAGATACCTCAGGTCGCGAGACTATCATGTCTGTGAAGAACGTACACAGCAATACACACACATGAACACAAAGAAGGAACCGCAAACAGGTTCCTCGACACCTAAAAGGAACAAATGGGGGGTGGCCAGAGGAGGGAGGGGGGGGGAAGAGGGAGACGAGTGCAATAGGTGAGGGAGAGGAAGCGGTGCCCACTTCTAGTTATGAAATAAACAACTCACTCGCAGGATGTCATGTACAGCAGGCGGAATAGAGTCCATCCTACTGTCATGACATCGAATGGTGACAGACAGTAACGAGACTTATCACGGAGATCCCTGGGCCATGTGTAAACATAGCCACTCGCTAGGGTATACACCTGAAAACCAATATACTCTTGTCAGTCTGTTAGACTTCCATTTTAAAAGGGCGGGGGGAGGAGGGAGGGAGGGGGGAGGGGGGCAGAGAAAGGAGCAAGAGGAAGAGGAGGGTGGTGGGGGAGGAGGAGGAGGGGGGGAGGAGGAGGAGGAGGAGGAGGAGGAGGAGGAGGAGGAGGAGGAGGAGGAGGAGGAGGAGGAGGAGGAGGAAAAAGATGGCTTGCCTTGAAGAAATCAACAAAAGGAAAGAGCGAGAGAGACAGAGACAGAGGCAGAGAGAGACGCGAAATCAAGAGTGGACACTCAGGTGACTGCAAGAGTTAAGGGAGATTAAGACAAGAAACAAACTCCCAACAGTAGTTTGGTAAGTCCAAAATCAAGATTTGGATATCATGCTGGCATCAAGCACCAACCCTTCTAAATGGACACAAAGACACACAGGCCTCCCTCACTTGGGGCGGGGGGGTCGTCAGGACCAGGAAATGACCATGCAAGCGGAAGCTGGAAAAGGCAACCTTGTTCATCCACGGCGGAAACATACCATGGTCCCACAGCATTCAAAACATTGTATCAAAACATGTACAAACGGCTCTTCCTCACTCCCAATGAAAACTGCAGAGAACGTCCAAAACAGCCAACGTGTGATTTGCTTAGCAGATTGTCATGGAGAGCCTCGACCAGAAAGCATCGCTTTCGGTTTGTAACATCATAGGAACAGCAGTCTCAACAGCGCTTGCCTTCTTGGCGCAGTATCATTTCTACGCCTGGATACACAGTCCTACTTTGGGGTGGGGGGGTGGGGGTGAGGGAGCCCTGCCAGCAGTTCCTATTTTTCAAAGCAGACCTCTTCCCCCTCCCCCCAACCACCACCACCATTTTTCTTATTTTTTTTCTCTTTCCTCTGGTCTCAGGTTCTGCCCAATCCAGTCCACTGGCCTCCATCCCAGGCCACTGTGGGCTGTGTGTACAGATTTGCAAGATGAAGACAGTTCTCCCCAGAGAACCGGGCAGCCGCCCGGCTGAGATCTAAAAACCGATCTGCTCATGCAGTTCCACTTTTTCTTTTTCTCTTTTAAATGGGCTTCTTTCTGTCAAGGAGAAGATTTCCAAATCCAAAGGAGACCGAAAGATTTCTAGGTTCCACAGCTTCAGGATTCCATGGATCGGGGGTGTCAAAAAGTCTGCGCAGGGCCTTCAGTAAAGGCCGTCTTTCTCAGCGCACACAAGTCAACCCGAGACCAAGGCAACCTGAGGGCAAAACCCCTCGCTTGATTTCATTTCTCCCATTAGGCCCCGAACATCAGAGCGCGTGTGACAGAGAGAGAGAGACAGAGAGAGACAGAGACAGAGACAGAGACAGAGACAGAGACAGAGACAGAGACAGAGAGACAGAGAGAGAGAGAGAGAGAGAGAGAGAGAGAGAAACCCCACAAAAGAGAAACAAACGAAAACCCCAGCAAAGGTTCCATACATTGTTCGCCAGGATTGGAAGTGATGACGTCGTTGCGGGGGAGGGGGAGAATTATGCGGAGGGCACTTGCAAACCTCGCGGTTGCAGCCAGCAGGTGCTGACAGATACGTTTTTGAAACCGGCTGGCGGCGCCCTTGAGCTTCCTACGGTTCTGACCATACCCGTTCTCAGGGAGGTGGCTGTGGAGCCCAGGATAGGCCACGCCAAAATGCACCTCCGTGGCACAGTGATCATTTGGCGTGACGGTGACCTCAAGCAGGCGGCCAACACAAGAGGGACCCTCGGGCTCTTCTTTGTGTCTCCCTGAAAGCGAGACATCCATCTCTCTCGCGGGTGAAAGGCGCACTCCCTGCATCTGCACCTGGAGTTAGGAGGACGCTCCGATCCCCAAAGTAGGGAATTCATTGGGGCCGAGAAGCCTAGGGAGACAGACACTGTGACTTCTTTCAGGGACCCCCCCCAAGCCCAAACTCTGTTTAGATTCTTCCTTCCCTCAGGGCGCACCCGAAAGCTAAGTCTCTCGGTCTGATCCCTGTCTCACACATGTACTGTCCCTTGGTCTACACAGTCGAAAAGCTGCCCGCCTCAGCCACTTCTCACGGCTAGAAGGTAAAACAACAACAACAACAACAAACGAACACGTGTTCCCGCTCCCGCTTCCTCTATCCGCCTTGAGTCCATGTTAGGATGAGTCCAGCCACGAGGACTCAAGAGGGGCAGAGGGGGAGATTTCCCCCTCCCCCAAACAGGAAGGGGTCTGGAACTCTCTTCCCAGTGGCCACCCAGCTCAACTCTGGGTGCCTGAACCCTAGTTTGCCTCCTTTCGAGTTTTAAATGCTCTTCCCTGGGTTAGAATCACAAGGAGAGATGCTCACGCATGTATGTCTTCCAAGTTTTACGTGACATGGGGCAGCCCTCCTAAGAAAGCAAAGAAAGACTCAGAGAAGTGGCAACACCTACAATCTCTTCGGTTCTGCTGAGGAGAGGGAGGAAATCTGGGAAAGTAACTATACTATGGCCCGGGCTGGCGGGCGCCGGGGTGGGGGGGGTGTTAAGGGAGCTAAAGGAGGATGAGATTTCTTAGAAACTCATTCTTAGGCACAGAAACATTGGATGGATGCGGGACCCCACCTCTTCTTTTCCCTTGTGTTGGGAAGATCATTTGGCTCCTGCCAGCTGGGGTTTCATGCCCCCACGAATCATCAGGCGAGTGCTCCGGAGAAAAGAGCGAGAGCACAGGTCAGGAGAACATGGAGAAGATGGCTGCCGGATGCCCGGGGCCACACGGATGTCTTCGGGGGCACAGGCACGTCCACGATCTGTGGACCATGTCTACGGCAGATTGGGTGTGTAGGTCATTTTGAACAGGCTCCCATCCACCTGCCCTCATTGGGGTCCTGTCTCCAGCTCCCCTGAGCGGTGCCGTCACGGCCAGGTGAAGACAGGGCTCCTCCAGGGGCGGGCCCGTGCCAGAGAAAGGGAGACGGCAGTGAAGTCCTCGAGCTTCGGGTACTTCTACCAGAGTGACTCTCCTTCATCAAGTCCCCGGCAGGTGGAGGGACACGTCTTTCTGACACGGTGGGGCCAGGGGAGGCTTAGAAAAAGGCTTCTGACAACCGCACCATCAAGTATGAGCTCTCCGTTTCCTTGACGGAAGAGTCCCCCACTCTCCCAAGTGGTAGAGCTAGGAACGGGCCCCTCGGGTCCCATCTTACACGTGAGAATGACATGCTGACTTTACCCCTCTTCAAGGCGGAGTTTGTAAAAGGTCAGCCCTGGAGGAAGGACCCAGCTTGTCAGTCCTCTCATGCTATCATCCAAGCCGAGGAGAGCCGTGCCAGGCCTCCACGGAAGGAATACGGCGGTCGGCTGCCTTTGGAGAAGATGGCTCTGTGAGCAGCAGCGTGGAAACCAACCGAGAAGCAGGGGCCACTCTAGAGGCCAGCAGGGTCCTTAGGGGCCCAGCCAGGCCAGGCCAGGCCAGGATGGAGAGAGGGGATGGAGCCGGACCTTTGAGGCCCTAGCCTCCACAGCACCTGGGATTCTGCTGGGATTCTTGAGAAACTCGCTCCACATTCTAGAAGGGCCTGCGTGTCACAAAGATACGAAGCCATACTTTCCTTAAAGAGCACCTGCCCTCAGGAAGTGGCACTCAGCACGCTCGCTGGTGATGGGCCAGACACACCCATAGACACTCAGGTTCCAGGGAAAAGCTTTGCTCAGCTCTTTCTCCCCTTGCGTCCTCAAAACACAAAGCCATCGCTTCCGGATACCAGGGAAGCTCTCAGGTAGGTTTGTGCTGGGGCGGGCGCCAACTAGAACTGTGAAGAGGGGAGATCGGAGCCGCAGAAGCTCTGGGGCCCCGAGGAAAGACGCCGCCGCCGATCCACCTCTCGCACCTTCCTCTCAGCGGGAGGGCCAGGGACTCTCCCCCCGCACAGGATCCTGGCCACACACGAGGGAGGGCCCACACCCACTGTCCTGCTCCTCTTTGCCTGGGGTGGGTTCAGAGACACTGGACTCGGCTCATCCCTCTCCACAGCGGCGCGTCCCTCTCCACAGCCGTGCACGGCAGGCAGCAGAGCAGAAGAACAAGAGCTGGCATGGTCCACCGTTCCCAGAGCTGCTCCATTCCCGTCCACGCGCATCCGGATGGGGCGCACAGACAGGGCGCCCGTCCTGAGGTCACCGTGTCGCTCCAGGTGCGGACTCCCGAGATGGTGACATCTCGGTCGAGGAGACCGTCCCCTGTGAGACCACAGGCTTGGCAGTATTGCCGAGAGCATGCTTCGTGGGCCATCTGCAATTCCATGTCACCGGAAACATACCGTGTCAAACTTGTGCTCGGCCTCCAAGTCAAAGGGCTGCCTGAGGACTTTGACCGACAATTCCAGTTGCTCCTGGCCTAAGAGACACAACTTCTCCCAAGAAAACAAACCGTAACACAATGTAAAGTCTGACCTACCTCCAGACGCGTGTTTGACGTGGCACGGCCATGTCCGGAGGCTCATGTGACTTCCATGCGGGGGCAGCCTGGGAACCGCCTTTCTGAGTCTCCCCCTCCCCGTGCGACCCCAGGGTAGGGCTGGTGCGAAGAGAACGCTGGATGGGATGTAGGCATTGGAAGTGAAGCCACAGCCAAGGCTCTCTGCAGGCTGTCGCCATCCCACACGGTGACAGGTGGGCACAGAGGTGCAGGGTGGAAGGCTGTCCATCCACACATACACACACACACACACACACACCCACCCACCCACCCCCGCCGCCCTGCGTCTGGCTAGTGTTCCCAGCTGGTGCCCCCTGGACGACAGTGGCCCAGGCCACTCCTGGCTGCCTGGCCGCAGATCCACCGAGGGACAGCTGTGCCTTCCCCCGAGTCTCTCCATGTCTCCCCTGTGGCCCCGCACATCGGTGGCTACCTTTCCCTGTGGGCGCTGACAGCTCCATCGGCACTGCCACCTCCGCCACTGCCACCGGGCACTCAGAGGACTGAGAGCCACAGCCTTCCCTCCCCTCCCCTCCTCCGCAGCCCAGCCCAGCCCTGCCCTGCCCAGCTGCTCCCAGGCCTCTGGAAGGTCCAGTTCCTAGAACGAGGTCTTCATTCCTGTGACTCCCACGGTGTCTCTGCTTCCATGACACAGACCGGCTATGTTGTCCCGACAGTAGGACACACACAGAAACCCTGTGTGAAAATCATGAGGCTGACAGCATCATTCGTCATCTGAGACAGAAAATCAATACAGATATCGTATTAAATACACATAATTATACGTAGGGGTGTGTGTGTGTGTGTGTGTGTGTGTGTGTGTGTGTGTGTCTGTCTGTCTGTCTGTCTGTCTGTCTGTCTGCATCTCACTGCAGTATTCACACAAGCATTGCCAGCCAAGCAGAACCTCAGGTCTCTGTGATAATTGTCCCTGGGGATGTTCTGCCGACTGTCACGCAGAGACCGTCGTTGTACGGAGACACAGGTAAAGACGTGTGTTTGTCAAGACAGGAGAACACAGAAAACACATCCTGTTTCACAGGGATGAACTAGTGTCATGATGCCAACCTGGGGACACGGGCGCCCGTTCATGCTCCTGGCCAGGCCCTGCAAGCATTAGGGGACCATCGCTTCTGTCCTTGTATGGGCCGCTCACTGCACCGAGTTCTTAGTCACCTCACGTAGCCCTCACCGCAAATCCACACCTTGAACGTGGTCCTCCTTCCTCATCGCCACCGCCACCACGTTCCTCCTGGTCTCTTTAAACGCGCACGCGTCCCTGGTGGGTGGGGTAAGGAGCCAGCTCCCCCCACCCCACCCCACTCCGGTGCCTGCCTGCCTGCCTGCCTGCCTGCCTGCCTGCCTGCGTGCGTGCGTAGAGTAGAAGCAGGGAATGTTCTGTCGTTCCCCCTTCCCAACCCGCGAACGAAGGAAACCTTCGTGTATCTTTCTATACTTTATGTGCTGTCGCCTACATGTGTTCCCCCATTTTTCTTTATCCACAAGAGCTCCCTGCAGTCCCCACTCTCTGTATGAACGGCATTCACACACGTCCAAAGTGAATTTATTTCAGCTTCTATCGGGTGGCATATCCAGATAGATCCTTTAGGTCAGGAAGCACAGAAACACAGCCAAGTCGAGTGAGTGCTGAACCAGAGTCATTTAGGAATCCTATGAGGTGACCAGTGTGGAAGGAGCATGTGTTCCAAGGCACTTCTTTTGATGTCTTAGGTTTACCTAGCCAGCAATGCAGATCCCATGAAAGTGGGCAGAGATCTTTTCTCCATAGGCTCTCCTGTTACGGAACGCAAGTGTGTTCCCGTGCCCACGGACGACACACAGTGAGGCCAAACAAGGGGACACGTCAGAGTTTGGGGCAGGGGAAGGTTTCTAGCATGGCCGAGCAAGGGGAGGGTGGGAATCTTTCTTTTCCAGAAAAGTTAGAACTTCTCTCAAGTTGCATGGGCCCAGAAAATGCTTTCTCCTCTTCGATCATCAGTCAAGGAAAGGTAGCACCTGGTTTTTCACGAGGAGATTTTCTTCCTAATTCCAGTTATCTTATAAAATAAAGAAGAAAAATTATGTTAATGTTTCACATAAGCGTCCAGGACTATTTCACTTCCATGATTTGAAGAAATGTTATTTTCTCTCCAACTGACACTGTCCTTGAAGGACCAAGCTAAACTTCTAAGGAGCCAAATTCCAAATAATTTTGAGACTAGGAAATACAAAGTGTAGTGTCATAGATTGATTGATGGATCCATTGATTTCATCAGACAGCAGTCATCACTTCTAAGATTATTCGAACACCACTAACGTTTGGGTAACAAAGTTGAGATGTCTGCGCTCGAGCACGTGCGCGCGCGCGCGGGCGTGTGTGTGTGTGTGTGTGTGTGTGTGTGTGTGTGTGTGTGTGACTCATAAGGGGATGTTTTCCATAGCTGTGCACTATGGCACTGCAGGATCTCTGGTTGCTGAGTACCCAGAGGTGGAAGCCCCGATACAGAGCTTGGACTGTGAAGTTATGCATGGGTTCTCAATGGTGTGTGTGGGGTCGGCCCCCCTAATCCCCCATGTTGGTTGTTCAACGGTCAACTCTAATATATAGATCAGAGAGGATATCACCCATGTGCTTCATATGAATAACTTTCCCAAATAATCTTTATCTTTTTCAAAGGAAGACATCCTGTAATCCATTTCATAAGATGCTATTGGGAACCTACTCCCCCAGCATGTGAATTATCCCTACAGAGCACAAGATCCCTGAGAAGGAGGAGCCCTGGACGCTGAGACACCAGGAAAGTAGGCTTTTAGATGATATTTTCTGCTTCTCATGAGATGACGGTGTCTACTGATCCTATTCAAGTGTGTAAAATGAGAGCCCCCTGGCAAGGATCAGCAGAAGGTCTTTGCTGCTGGGCCCTGGGCTCTTCCTTTCAGTGGGGAGGCCAAGAGCCTCAAGAAGGAAGGAAGGAAGGAAGGAAGGAAGGAAGGAAGGAAGGAAGGAAGGAAGGTAGGTGGGAGGGAGGGAGGGAGGGAGGGAGGGAGGGGAGGGTTTGCCCGGTGCCATCAGGCCCGTGTGTCACCCTAAAGAGAAGGGCAGCCATCGCCACTGCTGGAATCATGTCCCCATTTCCTGGGCAGGACATTCAAGAAGGCCTCCTCCTGTGTGTTTCGTGCATCACCTCGACGGTGCCCCCAGGAATAGTCACCGGAGGGAACTGTGCAGCTGAGCCAACCTGCCTGGGAACACGGCCTCCTTCCTTTAAGAAGTGGAAAACTCGCCCAGTGCTCTCTCTGTTGTTGTTTTTCCGGTCCTTATCCTTGTCCTTGTCGTCGTCATCGTTACTGTTGTTAACAAGTGAATGAGAGTGAGTCAGAAAGAGAAAAACAAATATTGTATATTCACACATATATGTGGACTGCAGAAAAATGGTACACATCAACTGGTGTGCAAGGCAGAAAGAGAGACACAGATGTAGAGCACAAACATATGGACACCAAGTGGGGAAAGCGGGGAGGGTTGGGGGGGAATGAATTGGAAGATTGGGGTACCAAATTGTACACTCTAAATATATACAGTTTATTGTAAAACATGAAAAGAAAAAAAGTTAAGAAAAAGTGAATGATGCCTCCGTCTAGAGGAATACTTGGCAGTTATTATGTTCAGGACCATTTCTTTTTCTGCCATTGATGGAAAACTCCTTGGATCCCGTTAGCATTTATGGATTCAAGGAGTGCAGTTCTTCATAGGTTCTGTCACGTCGTTAGGAGGGGAATCCTCATCAAGTTGCTTCAACCAGGACTATGTGTCCTTCAGATGCGGAGATGGAAATGAATGGTGCTCTGCGGGGCGGTGGGGGGGCGGGGGCGCGATGATAGGCACCCAGGACTCCTTCCCCCAGGCCTCCTTTTGTTCCCTCACTGCTTCCTGGAGAAGGGACACCCCCCCCCCACGCACACACCGTCTAGGTGTGCTATTTGCTGTCCATAATTTCCCGTGCCCTTTGGGCATGGCTGATAGAGACGGACATGAAGCAGCAGGACGGCAAGCTGGCACCTGGGCCTAGGGAAGTTTCACAAGTGAAATATCAGAACTGGAGCTGGGACAGACATGCCTCCCCTTCCCGGGGCCGGGGGGTGGGGGGGTGCGGAAGCTGGGCTGGGGGAGCTGGAGACGAGGGGCACAGAGAGAGGCAGGGAAGGGAGGCCCCACGTGGGCCTGGGAGAGACGGGGATGGGGAGGGCGGGGCGGTGGGGGGCAGGGGGCCACTGCTGACCGGCCTGGGTTCGGGTTCCCTGTCCCCCGTCCTGCTGAGAACGTGCCTTTGCTTCCTGCCCTCAGGTGTGCGAGAGGAGCACGTTTCTTTTCAATAAAGACCAATACATCATGTCACACTATGTTTGGTTTTGCTTGTTCATGTTCCAGACGAGGCCAACGAACTCTCCCAGGGGAGGTGTGGGTACAAAGGATCTGACAGGATGGGAGGGTGCGGGTCTGCGCATGGGCCAAGAAATCCAGAAAATCTGTCGTAGCTGAGACTCAGGCCTTTTTCAGAAATAGGCCAAGAGAGTTCAGCTTTGACCATTCCCTGCCAAGCAGTCATCACAGGTGCTTCCTGGAAGGGATTGAGTTGCAGAAACCAGCGTGGCCCGCAGCCCTCAGGCCTCAGCCCGGCAGGCAGGCAGGCAGGCAGCGGCTATTGTCTGTTGGTCCCGCCCCCGCCCCCGCCCCCGCCCCCGCCCCCGCCCGCTTCTCCACCGCTCGCTCCTTCCCAAGTCGCCAGGGCTGATAGTTGCCGGGAGAGGGGGAGGGGAAGTCCGGACGCTTCATTCCGCAGGGCCTTGTTCAATCGCTTCATTCAAATGCAGAATGCTCTCCGGTCAGATCGGGAGCCTTTGACTTTGCCTCGAGCTCCCCTTTATCGAACGGCTTTTTTTTTTCCTTCCCCAATTTCCCCACCCTTAGGCTGCCCCCTCCAAACTGCAGGGAGGGAGGGAGGGAGGGAGGGAGGGAGGGAGGGAGGGATGGGTGAAGGTTGTGTGAGAACTTCTCCTTGTCTCAGGCAAATAGGAGTCCCCTCTTTTTCCTAACCCAGGAAACCCCACTAAACCATTTGAGAATCACGGACATGCGTGGAAGCAAACGTCTTAACTTGAGATCGTGCTCTGCTGTGGGAGGACAGAAAGGAGGGCCAGAATGTCCGGTCTTGTGCTGTCCAGTTCTTAAGCGACTTGAATTCAAGGAGACACATTTTGGGGCGGCCTACTCTGAACATATTGAAAGCTGACCTGGTGACTCTGTGTGTGTGTGTGTGTGTGTGTGTGTGTGTGTGTGTGTGTGTGTGTGAGAGGGAGAGGGAGATGGAGGGAGGGAGGGAGGCGGGGAGGGAGGGAAAGGGAGAAAATAGGTTAGTAGAGGCCTCCATTTCATGGAAACTGTTTCTGAGTTCTGAGAACAGGTCGGTTCTGTGAAACAGTTATCATATCTCCTCTCAGGAGGCAGTGATGTTGATGGGCTCCCAAAAACTAGGCCTGTGGTGCAAGCAATCAGGTTATTTCCTAAGAGGCACTTGTATGGAAACCAAAGGAAGACAAAGGTCCATCACTGGAGCCGATTATAAACCAGTGGGGGGGGGGGGAGCGTGTGGGGGGCGGTGTCAGTGAAGAAGATTTGTAGATGTTAGGGTGGAAGCAACTTTAGCAGTTTGAAATGGCTGTGATGATGTCGGGTGTTTGGTTCGACTTTCAGAGTGGCTCTCACAGAAACAGGCACCAGGATGGTTTCCACAGGAGCTGTGGTGGCCATGTCTCTAAAGTTTTCACCAAGTCCTCCAGCTTCGGTCTGTAGGGCTTCAGGCAAAGGGCCGTTTTCGTTGTCAGTGATGCCAAGTCAAAAGGGTGGGCGAAAGTGGGAAACATTCATGGAGAGAGTTGTAGCCAGATATTGGGGGCAACTTGAAAGACTTCAGGATCCAGTCCGGTTTTCAGGTGAAAAGCAACACCCTAAGGAAAATGAATAGCACCAGAATCTCATATCCACAAGTGTGTATTCCCGTTTTATGGAAACGTAACGTGGGCCTCTAAGGAACGCGTGCAAGTGACTCTCTTGCCAAAGAAATAAGGAGCCTCACGGAGAGTTTCTGAATTCTGGACGGAGCAGGTAGGGAGAAAAAGAGAAGTGATTCCATTTTGCTGACAAGGGTACAAGTCACCAAATGGATGTCCAACTTTTAAAATAAATTGGGTTTTGTTTGTTTTCATTTTCCCTTGTAGCTGGAAAAGAAAAGATTTCACAATCCGTCCTGTTCTCTCTCTCTCTCTCTCACTCAGGTTAGGAGATTCTTTTCTGTTTGAAATAATGGAAGCATTTATAATGTCGTGCAGTTTCAGGTGTACAGCACAGTGATTTAGATAGAAAGATAGGTAGATAGATAGATAGATATAGATTCTGTTTCAGATTTTTTTTCTCTTACAGGTTATTACAAAGTATTGAGTATAGTTTCCTGTGCCAAGTCGTAAGAGCTTGTTGATTATCCACTTTACGTATAGGAATGTGTATATGTTCATCCCAAGCTCCTAAGGTATCCGCACCCTGGCCCCCCCCCCCCGCCCCCAGCGGCTTCCCCAATCAGTCCTATTGTAGACAAGTAGTCATACACACACTATCATCCTAGTCCTCAGTTCATTCAGCCCCACGTAGGTCACTCGTTCTTCTCGGAGTCCAGTTTTCCCATCGGCCCTGTCAATCTTGCCTGATGATTGAGCGTGACTGGAAAAGTGATGGTCCCAAGAAGTTTGCAAGAGCTTTTGTGAAGGCTCATAGGACTTGCCCAGCGAAGTGGGTGCCTTGATCACTGCAGGCTGTGGAAGGTATACCCAAAGTGGCAAACACAATTTTTTTTTAACCGTCTCTATGCCATGGTGAGGACAGAAGGCTTGCAGCAAGGGAAGGCTTCAACCCACATGGAAACCATACTCACCGTCACAGGAACGTTTGGATGACCCTTACTACGTGCCAGTGGAGTGAAGTCCAGTGGCCGGGGCTCAGGGGTTCCTGAGAGAGGAGGTCTGACGCCTCTGGGGACAAAGAGAATTGTTTTCCCCCAGGGTGACAAGCATGACAGGTCAGCCATTGCAGGTAACCTGTAGAAATCTTCCCACCAGCATCTATTTACAATTGGAGCCATTCGAAATGCACCAAGGTGGGTGGCGGAATGCGGGGGGCGGCGGGGACCTGGGGGGGGGGTGAGGTTCCCCAGGAAGCCTGAGACATGGAGACCCAGTGGCCGGCCGGGCTGCTGCCCCTCTCTGGGGTCTGCTGTCCCTCTCTGGGGTCTGCTGTAGCCCCGACCCTCTGTTGAATGGACAGAATGGAATTGATCCACGTGTGGCCCCCCCCCCCCATCATCTTTCAAGAGGCTGTTGTTGCCGCCTCGGCATGAAACTCGGGTGGAATATCTCCTTGATACTGGGCTCAGTCCCTGTCGTGTGAGCCTCCATTTGGACGACCGAAAACCCTGTATGCCAGGGCAGAGAAGAAGGATCCCATCATTTCCAGAGCAGTTGGAACACACCCGTGTATAGACACAAGCCAAAGAAGGCTTCACGTTCCTTCCTCTTCGACAACGCTTCCCATGTCAGGAAACCTCTCCAGGAAGCCTACTCCGTTTCATGGCTCTGCTTTCGAAGGAGAGAGAACACATTCTTGAGCTAGGCCCTCTCCTCTTGGATCCTCTCTCAACATGCATTCTAAGTGCAAAAGACTTCATGTGTCATTCGGTTTGGGGGCAAATGTGTCCAAAATACCCCAACGAGTGTAAAACAGTTAGATAAGTCACTGGGGAACAGTGCCTCCTTAGCCACGTCACCCACATCCCAGGGAAAGACTTGCTAGGCAAAGAGAGAAGCCTCTTTCCTTGTGAGCCAACCCTGGCTCTTTGAATATCAAGAGGACTAAGTCCACGTGAGTCCCCCAAGACCTGATAAAGGTAACCTAGAAAAGAAGTGATGATTTTTAGAAGACATAAGCCTGCCTGCCTGCCTGCCTGCCTGCCTTCCTTCCTTCCTTCCTTCCTTCCTTCCTTCCTTCCGGAAAAAGGAAGGAAAGCTTTCTCTCTCATGACGGAGAGAGCAGAGCAATAGAAGAAACACCCAAGCCCGAGCCCAAAGTTGGCCTTTTTCACCGAGAGACAGAAAACTGAATTCTAGTTTTGCACTGGTTTCCTGTTGATACGAACACTCATGTGTGTCCTTGAATCCATCCTCATCTTAAGCAGTCCTGACCACGGTTCCCATTCCTTTCCGAAGATTCTTCTCCTCAGAAACCTTTTCCAATCGCCTGTGCCCAGTTTTAGCTTTTCCCTTGTGTCCTTTGTTTCCCATTTCGAAATGACTAGCTTTAGGACCGAAATGTCTTTTTTTCCCTCCCCCAAACCTTATCTGCATACCTTCTACCTTGCCTCCCCCCTCCCCACACTCCCCAAAGAGGTCCTCTTCCTACAATGAGGATGGCGACCTCGGGTAGCTTGGACCACACACGTTCCTTCTTTAGGATGCCTCATCCTTGGACATTTGTCACCGCCCCCCCCCCGCCCCCCACCCCACCCCACCCCACCCCACCCCACCCCAATCCAATCCAATGAAAGTAAGGAAGCCAACCACAGTGACCCGTGTGAACATGGACTGCCTTGTAGAAGTCCAGGCTCCTGCCTAGTTTGTGGTTTCCCTAAAGCGCAAGATCTGTGTAGGCATGGAAGCACGCATATGCTCCAACTCTCCGGAGCAGGGAGACCCTTAGGCTTGTGGAGCTAGGGACGTTTCAGCATTTTCCCTTCTTTGGAGATGATGTAGACAGGCTGCTGAATGTCCATTCTTTCATGGCACTCAGTCCACCCCTAAACCTAGAGATGTTGGAAAGTCTTGAAGTCGGCCTATGGAAAAGAGTTCTTGTGGAAGACGTTCCCTTACACATTCTCCTCATCTCGTCCACACTTCTGTCCTCTGTGTGTTATGAGCGGTCCCACTTGGATGATTCGTGATTTCTTAAGACAGGAAAGCAGTCAGTCCTCATCTCTACACCTCCCGGCCGCCCCCTCCACCACCCTGTTCCCGTGAGAGATTTTCTTCCTGCTTTCAGACGGGAGAAGGAAAGGAGGGTCCGTGTTCCCCTCCTGTTGTCACCTCGCATGGCAAAATCTCCCTATGCCACGGAGGCCCATTTGGGGGCGGTGTCCTGCGGGCCCGAAGACCTTCCGAGTCAACCTCAAGGAGGATGAGGATGTTCTCTCTTGCCACCGAACCGGTGAACCCGATGGCCTTCTAAGCAATGATGTCTCATCAGCCCACCCCACCCGTTTCACACAGAACGGAACAGCCTCTCCTGGATGACTCGGAGCAGGGGAGTTCCTGGGTCTGTCAGAGAGGGCCCTCTGCTGGCGGTGGGTGAAAAAGCACTGCACAGGACAGGAGGTGTTCGTGGTGTCCTTGGGAAGGAAAGGCGGGGGGGCATTTTATTCTTGGAAAGCTTATGCTGGCCCAGGATGTACACTATGAAAGATGATGCGACCTCATTTGGGGCGGGCACCAGAGGAGGGAGACGCGGGGCGGGGGGGGGGGGCGGGGAGGTGTAGAAACGCATAAAAGCGGTCCTACCTTAAATGAATAAAAAAATAACAAGCAATATAACATGTACAATAAAATAGAGCACACGCAAAGGAAACGAAGGCAAAGTACAGGAAACGAAGAGAAAAATGCAAAGCCTATATACAGTGCTTCCATGTTCCTCATTCAATCAGCTTGGTGCAGGAATCTCCAGGAGATGAACAGCAAGCATACACGGGTCAAGCGGCGGCCGCGGGTCCACCGGCAGCCCGGGGCTGCGCAGCCCGAGTCCGCGCGTGCTGTCGCTCGGCGGCCGGCGGGCCGGGTCTCTGGGCGCCCGCGGCCCGAGGGTCGCTCGGCGGCCGGCGGGCCGGGTCCCGGGCGCGCGCGGCCCGAGGGTCGCTCGGCGGCCGGCGGGCATGGTCTCGGGCGCGCGCGGCCCGAGGGTCGCTCGGCGGCCGGCGGCCCGGGTCCCGGGCGCGCGCGGCCCGAGGGTCGCTCGGCGGCCGGCGGCCCGGGTCTCGGGCGCGCGCGGCCCGAGGGTCGCTCGGCGGCCGGCGGCCCGGGTCTTGGGCGCCCGCGGCCCGAGGGTCGCTCGGCGGCCCGCGGCCACGGAGCCTGCAGGCCGCTCGGCGGCCCGGGTCCCGGGCGCCCGCAGCCCGAGGGGCGCTCGGCGGCCGGCAGCCCGCGGCCTGCAGGCCGCTCGGCGGCCCGGCTCTCGGGGAGCCCGCGGCGCGAGGGTCGCTCGGCGGCCCGCGGCCACGGAGCCTGCAGGTCGCTCGGCGGCCCGCGTCCCGGGCGCCCGCAGCCCGAGGGGCGCTCGGCGGCCCGCGGCCACAGAGCCTGCAGGCCGCTCGGCGGCCCGGGTCCCGGGCGCCCGCGGCCCGAGGGGCGCTCGGCGGCCCGCGGCCGGCTGGTCGACCTGCCTGCAAGTCGACCGGCGGCCCGAGGGTCGCTCGGCGGCCCGCGGCCACGGAGCCTGCAGGTCGCTCGGCGGCCCGGGTCCCGGGCGCCCGCGGCCTGAGGGGCGCTCGGCGGCCCGCGGCCGGCTGGTCGACCTGCCTGCAAGTCGACCGGCGGCCCGAGGGTCGCTCGGCGGCCCGCGGCCACGGAGCCTGCAGGTCGCTCGGCGGCCCGGGTCCCGGGCGCCCGCATCCCGAGGGGCGCTCGGTGGCCGGCGGGCATGGTCTCGGGCGCCCGCGGCCCGAGGGTCGCTCTGCGGCCGGCAGCCCGCGGCCTGCACGCCGCTCGGCGGCCCGGGTCTCGGGGAGCCCGCGGCGCGAGGGTCGCTCGGCGGCCGGCGGGCATGGTCTCGGGCGCGCGCGGCCCGAGGGTCGCTCGGCGGCCGGCGGCCCGGGTCTCGGGCGCCCGCGGCCCGAGGGTCGCTCGGCGGCCGGCGGGCATGGTCTCGGGCGCCCGCGGCCCGAGGGTCGCTCGGCGGCCCGCGGCCTGCAGACCGCTCGGCAGCACGGGCGTGGAGGGCCTGGGACCGCCGCCGTGCTGGTTACCCGGCGGTACGGGACGGCGCGGCCTGCTGGTTGACCGGGGTCCCGCGGGCCCGCGGGTCCACCGGCAGCCCGGGGCTGCGCAGCCCGAGTCTGCGCGTGCTGACGGTCTCCCGGCGTCCTGGCTCTCGGGGGCACGCGGCCCGAGGGTCGCTCGGCGGCCGGCAGCCGGCAGCCGGCGGCCTGCAGGCCGCTCGGCGGCCCGGGTCTCGGGGAGCCCGCGGCACGAGGGTCGCTCGGCGGCCCGCGGCCACGGAGCCTGCAGGCCGCTCGGCGGCCCGGGTCCCGGGCGCCCGCATCCCGAGGGGCGCTCGGTGGCCGGCGGGCATGGTCTCGGGCACCCGCGGCCCGAGGGTCGCTCGGCGGCCCGCGGCCACGGAGCCTACAGGCCGCTCGGCGGCACGGGTCCCGGGCGCCCGCGGCCCGCGGGGCGCTCGGCGGCCGGCGGGCCGGGTCTCGGGCGCGCGCGTCCCGAGGGTCGCTCGGCGGCCGGCGGCCCGGCTCTCGGGGAGCCCGCGGCCCGAGGGTCGCTCGGCGGCCGGCGGCCCGGGTCTCGGGGGGCCCGCGGCCACGGAGCCTGCAGGCCGCTCGGCGGCCCGGGTCTCGGGGCGCCCGCGGCCCGAGGGTCGCTCGGCGGCCCGCGGCCTGCAGGCCTCTCGGTCGCCCGGGTCTCGGAGGGGCACGCGGCCTGCTGGTCGGCCTGCGTCCCGCGGGCCCGAGGTCGCGCGGCCTGCTAGGCGACCGGGGGCCCGTGTCTCGGGACGCAGAGGCCCGACGGTCACTCGGCGGCCCGGGTGTCGGGGCGGGGGCCCGCGGCCCGCTGGTCGACCTGCCTGCAAGTCAACCGGCGGCCCGCGGCGATGGAGCCTGCAGGCCGCTCGGCGGCCCGGCTCCCGGGGGCCCCGCGGCGTGCTAGTCGACCGGGGGCCCGCGGGCCAAGAGTCTCTCGGCGGCCCGGGTCTCGGGACGCAGAGGCCCGACGGTCGCCCGGCGGCCTGGCTCTCGGGGGCCCGCGGCCCGAGGGTCGCTCGGCGGCCGGCAGCCCGCCACCTGCAGGCCGCTCGGCGGCCCGTGTACGCGCGAGCTGCTGGTCGACCGCCGGCCGTGGCAAGGAGGAGCGCGAGGGCCGCGCCCGCCCGCGTCCCCGTGCCCAGCCCCCGCGCCGGGGGCGGCCGGAGGACCCGGGCGATGGCGCGGTCGGCGGCACGCGCGTGCCGCCGCCCCCCCCGGCCCAGCGGGCAACCCCCTGGGAAAGGGGCCCGCCGGACCGCCCTGCGCCGCTCCCCGCCCCTCGGTCCGCAACCGACCTTCCCCCGTCCCCGTCCCAGCCCGCGGGCGGAGGGGCCCACGGCGGGGCTCGGGAGGAGGCACGGCGCGCCGAGGTCGGGAGGCGCCGCGAGGGGCGCCCCCCTTCGGCCGTGGACGACGCCCGCCCCACACGCGGAGCGGGGGGGGGCGCGTCCCGGGGAAGGAGAGGAGGAAGGAAGGAAGGAAGGAACGGACGCCGAGCCCTCCCCGGCCGGGCCCCACCGCACGCCGCCGCGGCGTGCGGCCGGAGCGACAAACCCTTGTGTCGAGGGCTGACTTTCAATAGATCGCAGCGAGGGAGCTGCTCTGCTACGTACGAAACCCCGACCCAGAAGCAGGTCGTCTACGAATGGTTTAGCACCAGGTTCCCCACGAACGTGCGGTGCGTGACGGGCGAGGGGGCGGCCGCCTTTCCGGCCGCGCCCCGTGTCCCAGGACGAAGGGCTCTCCGCACCGGACCCCGGTCCCGACGCGCGGCGGGGCGCGCCGCGCCCCGGGGGACGCGGGCGACGGCCCGCCGGCGGGGACGGCGGGGGACCGGCTATCCGAGGCCAACCGAGGCTCCCGCGGCGCTGCCGTATCGTTCCGCCTGGGCGGGATTCTGACTTAGAGGCGTTCAGTCATAATCCCACAGATGGTAGCTTCGCCCCATTGGCTCCTCAGCCAAGCACATACACCAAATGTCTGAACCTGCGGTTC